>NW_025847814.1:536-2198 GCF_002878395.1 Capsicum annuum | reverse complement strand
GCCTTATAGCTTTAATATTGAAAGAGAATTAACTTTTCTTGAATGTTATTGTATTAGGAAACACAACTTCTTGGTTTTCTTGAAGAAGGGCTTGAATTTTTTTTCTTGGGAAATGTTCTTGAGAGGAAAACCTAATCTTATTATAATAATCAAACTCGATCAAAGGTAGATGATCATCCCAACTTCCTTTAAAGTCTAAAACACATGCTCTCAACATGTCTTCCAATGTCTAAATTATGCAGTCAGCCCCACCATCAGTCTATGGATAAAAAGCAATACTAAGCTTAACCTTTGTACCAAGGCCTTTCTAAAATGATTGACAAAATTGGGACGTGGATTTTGTTTCTCTTTCTGAAATGATGGACAAGGGTATCCCATGAAGCCTTAATAACTCTGGAATGTATATCTTGGCATAATCCCATATGGTATCCAAAGTCTTAACAGGTAGAAAATAAACTGATTTAGTCATTCGGTCGACTATAACCCATATTGAATCATGTTGATATCTTGTACGAGGCAATCATGTGATGAAATCCATATTCACTACTTCCCAATTCAAGTAAGGATACTAATCACCTATAGCATACCACCTGGTATCTGGTGTTCAACCTTAACTTGATGGCAATTGGGACACCTATATACAAACTTGGCTATGCTCCTATTTATACCATTCCACCAGCAAATCTCTCGAAAATCATGATACATCTTAGTATCACCATGATGAATAGAGTACTTCAAACCATGAGCCTTATTTAGTATCCATTCCCTCAACCCATCTACATTGTGAACATAAAGCCTACCTTGATAGCGAAGTACACCATCTCCCCCTTGGGAGTAAACCTCGACCTTTTACTGCTGGACTGCTTCTAATATCTGGCTAAGTATGGGATCATTATGCTGCTTCTCCTTTACTTCCACTATCAGAGATAATTCTAAACTTTTCTGAACTACTACTCCCCCATCATCCGTGTCGAGCAAACATACTTCCAAATGGGCCAACCTATGCATTTCTTTGGCTAAATCCTATTCTTCCTCTTTCACATGAGACACACTACCCATAGACAACCTACTTAGTGCATTTGTCACCACATTAGCCTTACCCAAATGACAAAGCACATTTATGTCATGATTTTTGAATAAATCCAACCACCTTCTTTGTTGAAAATTTAGCTCCCTTTGAGAAAATACATACTAAAAACTTTTATGGTCAATAAAAACATCAACATGCACATCATAAAGGTAGTGCCTCCAAATATTCAAAGCAAATACCACAGTATCTAACTCCAAATCATGAGTTAGGTAATTCTTTTTATGATCCTTAAGTTGCCTAGAGGCATAATCTATTACCCTTCTATTTTGAATTAACATGCAACCTAACCCAACTCTAGAAGCATCATAATACACCACGAATCCATCTAAACCCTCTGGCAGGGCTAATACTGCTGTTGAAGTTAATCTATCCTTTAATTCTTGGAAACTCTTCTCACATTTATCCGACTATATAAACTTCACCTTCTTTTATGCCAGTTTAGTCAATAGTGTGGCTACGGAGGTAAACCCTTTAACAAATCTTCTAAAATACATAGCCAAACCCAAAAATCTCTTGATCTCGGATGGAGTGATGGGTCTAGGCCAGTGCTTCACTACATTAGTCTTCTGAGG
>NW_025847814.1:0-436 GCF_002878395.1 Capsicum annuum | reverse complement strand
TAATTGATAGTCCTTGAGGGTTTGTAGCACTATCCTTAAATGATCTGCATGCTGCTGCTCACTCCGAGAATATACAAGTATGTCATCTATAAAGACAATGCCAAACATGTCCAAGCATTGTTCGAATGCCCTTTTCATATAATCCATAAAGGGTGCAGGAGCATTTGTTAGTCCAAACAACATAACCTTGAACTCAAAATGACCGTACCTTGTTTAGAAAGCCATTTTTGGAATATTGTGCTACTTAACTTTCTACTGGTGGTACCCTAACCTAAGGTCAATCTTGGAAAACCACCGGGCACCCTAAAGCTGATTGAATAGATCATCGATTCTAGGAATGGGGTACTTGTTCTTGATGGTAACCCTATTTAGCTTTCTATAGTCTATATATATTTTTAGAGTGCCATCCTTCATATGCACGAATAGAATTGGAGCA
>NW_025847813.1:0-1218 GCF_002878395.1 Capsicum annuum | reverse complement strand
TCTGGCTAGATAACTTGCCAAGAATATCTTGAAGTAGGTTATAAATTAGATTGCTCCCTGTAAACATTAAGTTCAAAGAGAAAAAAACAGTAATATTTGATGTGTGTGTACAGTCAAACACATGCAACAGCAGACGAAAGAAGCTCAACTGTAGAAAGACTAGAAAGATATAAAATTGATTGACTTCTTTATTACCAATTGATGAAAGAAAAGTTTGGTAGATATGCTACCTTTCTTTGACAACTCATGAAAGAAAACGTTGGCAAGATTTGAAATTCTTTCATCTTCATCTTCCAGGCAGATGGATATTTCATTTATATAACCTTTCACCAAGAAATGATTCACACAAATCAAGATGCTAAAAATCTACCACAAGAAAGCTACATACGAGTGTATGATAGTCCTGCCAAACTTTCAACATGTCATTCATTATCAGATGAGAAAGAGATAGAGATAGAGACATTGCTTACAACAGTCACTCGGCTTAGAACAATAATATTCCCAGTGTAATGAAATATACATAAGTTACCCCTACTTAGAGATAGAGAGGTTGTTTACCATAGACCCTCTACCTAAAGCATGACTAACTAAAGTGTGTATATATATTACAGGTATTCAACAAAGTTGAGCATAGTTTTATAATATCTCACAACTCCAATTCAACATCAATTAAACATGAAAGGAGGAGGTACATAAAAGCAGAAGCTAAACTACTTACTTGTTTGTCATTGATAATATGGTTTTGGGCTATAACAGTGTCTACAAGTTTGTCATTGATAATATGGCTTTTGGCTATAACAGTGTCTACAAAGGTTGGATCTGGATAAGTGATGAACCCAAAACCTCTGGGTCTACCAGTATGCCTATTTTTCGTAATCACCAAGACTATTATCTATCAATACCTCTCAAAGTACTTAACAAATTGTTCTACCAAAATCCAATTTTCATTAACACTCTCATCAGTAAATCAAAAACCCACTACAAAAAAAAATAATAATAATACATTAAAACAATGAAGAAGAAGAGCAAAGTAACAACTTTGTTTAAACAAAATGAAAGATTAAGAATGTTATTACCTGACAACCAAAATTATGTCTTTTGTGTTCTTATTTCAATTCTCAGCAACAACAAACCGTACAACTTCCGATGAACTCAGTATGAGTGCGGCAAGTGCAGCAGGGCCTGATGGATATTCTGGTATGTTTTTTCATAGTTGCT
>NW_025847812.1:857-1668 GCF_002878395.1 Capsicum annuum | reverse complement strand
TACCACGGCTTTGTGGATGCTTCATCTGATATTTGCTTTCATACTCAGCTTTCTATGCTATTATGGAAAGCGTGTTTACAGTATTTCTAGGAGTAACTTTGCAAAAATTTAAAAGAAAAATTATAATTAGGAAACCTTTGAATGAATAGATTTTAGTGAGTTTCTGATTTGCTATTTGAATTATCACTAGAGAAACTTCTGCAGGTTAATATGCTCTTTTATGCAGATATTAGGCTATACGAGTACATATCCTATTGCCTATCTCAGCTATCATACACTGATAAGAGCATGAGAAAGTTGATAGAGTTGTTTAAAATGTATGAACGAATGTGCCTTATCTGAAGACGCTGTGATGGAGAATTTTCAAACTATTATCAACAAGGTAAAATTTGTTGTGGCATCACAAGGCTTTTGGCTTGGACTAGTTTTTTGAAATTATTGGGAATTCATTTCACAGTGTTAAAGCTTTATTTGCCTGTTTGAATGTCTTCAATTTGGGGAAGAAGTTTGCTAAACCTGAACTCAAATCATGCATTAAGGAGTTTGAGGAAAAGTTGAATAAGTTCCACATTGAGAGGAAGGAACAAGAAATTACTGCCAAAAATGCTCAAAGCCATCAACAGAAAGTGGACTGCATGGAGAGCATCACGGTGTCTCAAAAAGAAGAACAAGACAAAATTGATGAATCTGAAATTACAGAAGGTAATTTTCTCCTAGTCAATTGCCTGTTCATTCAACTATTACTATTTCATGTTTTATTTACAAGGTTCTCATTTTGAAACTTTTAAGACGGAGGGCATCAGAGCTTCAT
>NW_025847812.1:0-757 GCF_002878395.1 Capsicum annuum | reverse complement strand
GACTAGGAGAAAATTACCTTCTGTAATTTTCTCCTAGTCAATTGCCTGTTCATTCAACTATTACTATTTCATGTTTTATTTACAAGGTTCTCATTTTGAAACTTTTATGACGGAGGGCATCAGAGCTTCATGCTTGTCTTTATGAGTTATATGGTTCATTTATGTTTTAATTCCCGCGAAAGAATTTAAAAACAATGTAGAGGAGGTAGCAGCTGTTACAAGACATCATGTCGCAGTACCTTATATCGATAGTTGATCCTTCACTACTATTCTTTTTATAAATCCATATGATGGGGGTTTTCATAATTTGGTACACTTAAGATGTAGATACTGATAAGAAGGCTCTCAAGTCATTTGGCAAGAGAGCTGGAAATATATAAAGAGGCTAGAAGCAAAATGGATTGAGAAAACTTACAAAGTCAATGTACAAACATGGTGCAGATTGTTGTATCTGCTGCATTTCTGATGATCTATGATGGGAAGGGGCGGGCAACAATGCATTATTTTGTTCTCTTGAATGTTCTATAATTTCATTTTCTTGATCATGTAACAGATTCTGAAGTCACTGATCCATCAACGGAAGCGGAAACAGAATATTCCCCTTCAGAACCAGCATGTGCTGAGTCGGAATCAAATTCTCATGCTTCCAGTGAGTTAACTGATTCAGCAATTGATGAAAGTGAAATTCAATC
This sequence comes from Capsicum annuum, assembly GCF_002878395.1. Lineage (NCBI taxonomy): Eukaryota > Viridiplantae > Streptophyta > Magnoliopsida > Solanales > Solanaceae > Capsicum > Capsicum annuum. The sequence goes on along the minus strand of NW_025847812.1, from coordinate 65 downwards.
CCCTACAAGTCGCACCAGAGGTTCCTTAGCAGCTTTTTTCTCTAACGGGGTCAACAGGCACTAAC
>NW_025847811.1:0-1623 GCF_002878395.1 Capsicum annuum | reverse complement strand
GGTTGTTTACTAATATAAGGTTATAAGGTTATACGGTGGTCGTTAAAAAAATAAGGTTGTTTACTAATATAAGTTTGTTTACTTAATGGTGGTTATAAGGTTAAACGTTGGCCGTTAAGGTTATATGGTTATAAGGTTAAACGGTGGCCGTTAAGGTTATAAGGTTATTAGGTTAAACGGTGGTTGTTAAGGTTATAAGGTTGTTTACTAATATAAGGTTATAAGGTTAAACAGTGGCCGTTAAGGATATAAGGATGTTTACTAATATAAGGTTATAAGGTTAAAAGGTGGTTGTTAAGGTCATAAGGTTGTTTACTAGTATAAGGTTGTTTACTTAACGCTAGTTATAAGGTTAAACGGTGGTCGTTAAGGTTATAAGGTTGTTTAATAATATAAGGTTATAAGGTTAAACGGTGGTTGTTAAAGTTATAAGTTTGTTTACTAATATAAGGTTGTTTACTTAACGTTGGCCGTTAAGTTTTACGTATAGATTAGGCTTTAATCGGTGGCCATATAGATTAGCAGGTTGGTATCGCAAATAAAACTATAACCTTTATGCAAGAGGAAGAGAATACACATGGTCTCAACAAATCTTCAAATGTAAGATCTAGCACTTTCAACTCCAGAAACAATGTGGAAAACAAAATAGTGCTAACCCGGGGTCTTCTTCTCGTCTAAGAGCACTTTCAACTTCAGAGTCATCAGTGTGATTGCGAAACCAATCCTGAAAATAATGATAAATGTTATGTCTAAAGAATTAAAGAAATCCAAACTACAAAATTTCTTATAAGACAAAAGATTTTACCCTCAGGCGACTAACAAAAATATGAATGACAGAAGCACCAGCTTGAGCAGCAGCAGCAGCTTGACAAAAGCTAAGAAGTCGAGACAAAAGTTTCTAATAGACTTAGGTTAGAAAAGGAAATTCCAAGCATTCACCCGAAAGATATATTGCATTTGGACTTTGAATGGAATTGGAAGTGCCAAGGTTTTGATCGCTTTTACTGCTGTTCTTAGCTTTGGATCTAGTGGCAGCTGCAAATGAAAAAGTGTTAGTGCCTGTTGACCCCGTTAGAGAGAAAAGCTGCTAAGGAACCTCTGGTGCGACTTGTAGGGGATTGAATTTCACTTTCATCAATTGCTGAATCAGTTAACTCACTGGGAGCATGAGAATTTGATTCCGACTCAGCACATGCTGGTTCTGAAGGGGAACATTCTGTTTCCACTTCCGTTGATGGATCAGTGACTTCAGAATCTGTTACATGATCAAGAAAATGAAGTTACAGAACATTCAAGAGAACCAAATAATGCATTGTTGCCCACCCCTTCCCATCATAGATCATCAGAAATGCAGTAGATACAACAATCTGCACCATGTTTGCACATTGACTTTGTAAGTTTTCTCAATCCATTTTGCTTCTAGCCTCTTTATATATTTCTAGCTCTCTCGCCAAATGACTTGAGAGTCTTCTTATCAGTATCTACATCTTAAGTGTACCAAATTCTGAAAACCCACATCATATGGATTTTTAAAAAGAATAGTAGTGTAGGATCAACTATCGATATAAGGTACTATGTCATGATGTCTTGTAACAGCTGCTACCTCCTCTACATTGTTTTTAA
>NW_025847810.1:0-1133 GCF_002878395.1 Capsicum annuum | reverse complement strand
GAAATATAATCATATAATGTATTTAAATGGATATGCGTGGTAATCAAGATACCATATATATTTGGTAAGCTATTTCACGCGTATTTTGGTAACAGCTAGGAATCCAAGTGCAAGTACTAATCGTACACAAAAAGGGAAAACACTTTTTTTTCTCTATATATACTTATGAGTCCAGTTGCAAACTTCAATATTTACGCTTCGATTAGTTTCATCAAACAATGGAGTCATCCATATCTGCCAGTTAAATTCATGTGTTCCCCCAATTTCGTAATGCTAGAAGTACTCTTCCTTGTGCAGTCAATATTTCAGGCATCAATTTTAAGTTTGAGATTGATCTACTTGTAAAGTTTTCTTACACTTGTGTTGACAACATTATCGAAGAGTACTCCTTGCATACTAAGTGGTATGGGAAGTACAACTCATTATCCTGGGTCTTGAGAAAATCTTGGAGAGCAAACATGATTTAATCAAACAAATTTTGGAGTATGCTCGTACAACACAGAACCTTGCACCTCCTCTGCAAGATGATGATACAGCTTATGTGAGCTTGATAATTGTTGAGAAACTTTATGTATCTCCTCAAGAATTTGAACTTACCAAATCCAGAATTGTTAAAAACCAATATGATGAGATTGGAGAAATAGTTTGGAGAGTTACTTATAAAGCAATCAAGGGATTGGGACAATTACACAAACCATCTTTTTATGAAAAATTATGATGGATTGAAGCCTGTGAAGGGGATATTAAAGATGCTGTGAGGAGCATGATAAATTGTTGGTGCATGCATTATGATGAGAATTATGAAAGGGAACTAGTAAAGACTTTAACTGAGCAAGCTAGGAGAGAATTCATGTCGCTGCCTGCAGTAAGATCAATAATGCAGTCTTTCCAAAGAGTTCAACTTTCAGAAAATGAATGGACAGACGAGTGTATGATATGCAAGGAGAGTTACTCACCTGGATCAGAACCATACAGCTTGCCTTGCAGCCACAGTTTCCATTATGGCTGCATCGAAACTTGGCTTCTTAAAAACCCAAATTGTCCCATGTGTCGTTACAAGTTGCCACCAACAGAGTCTAAATAGATGTGATCTCTTTCTAGTAATTAAAATACATTTTAATTACTAGAAAGAG
>NW_025847809.1:683-1312 GCF_002878395.1 Capsicum annuum | reverse complement strand
ATCTTCTAAGAGGTAGACAACCTCGCGGCATCGTAATCTACATGCTTCTTGAAAAAATCTTCAACCACAACCTCCAAAGAAGAAAGGTCGAGGATGTTGACCTTCCAAAGCCCTTAAGAATCAGAGCAACACCTTTCTCTCTTTAACTTTTGAGGCTTTTTGAGGACTCGGCAAAGAATTGTGTGACTCAAATAAACTGCGAGGCAAAATGTTCTATTTTGTAGTGTAAATGCAGTGTGGTTCGGGAGATGAGGTACTGTGCAATAATTTTCTGTCAGTGTTATATCACACAACTAATTTCAGAATCACATCGCATAATATTTTCAACTTTTTCAGATTGTAGGAAACCCATACTTAATGGAATCCATTCCCAGTAGTAGTTATAAGAAAAATTTGAAGAGGTGGCTTTTCATTGACAAAAGGGTTGGTTTAAACAATCGCTACTTCTAAACATCCACTACTATAAAATGTCTAGTCCTGCTCTCTTTTAAGTTGAACTTTTCCTTATTATTTTGTAGATACTTTAGTTATATTCTACTTCTGAATTTTCATGTTAATTTAATATTTTTTTTGGTGTTCACTTACTTTAGTGTAGTTGAACGTGTGGATCGAAAATATTGCAACACCAT
>NW_025847809.1:0-583 GCF_002878395.1 Capsicum annuum | reverse complement strand
TAGTGTAGTTGAACGTGTGGATCGAAAATATTGCAACACCATAGAGAGAAATTTAGAACAAAAACTGATATTTGTTATTGATGATTCTTTATTGCACAGATTCCCTATTTATCTGAAAAAGGAATACACTATGAATACAATTGTAACTATTTTTAACTGATTTGAGAATGAACAGTGACAGTAAAAACTGTCTAACTAATTGGCAGTTATAACTACTTTCTTGAACTGGTTGCCGAGGTGGACTGACTTCTTTTAATCTCCCTTTCCAGCTATTTATGTCTTTCAATCTTTATTTCATGCATCAGCTTCTTGGTGTTAACTACTTAGTGTTGTTTCCTCATAGCCACCTCTTTGTTAACTTGGCTGACGCGCCTGGAGTTTTACAATTTCTACTTTCATTTGCACCTGTAAAATGAACAGCAATTCTATAAATGCTATATTTGATCAGTATTGGGTTTTAACTGAAACTTAAAATTCATTTTACTTACAAGAATCCGGCACGCTCCCTCCTCCAAGTGAAGATCTTCTCGACATGGTTGGTAGTGGGATGCCAGTTAAGGATTGTCTTCTCAGTGTCCTTGCA
>NW_025847808.1:0-1843 GCF_002878395.1 Capsicum annuum | reverse complement strand
TCCCTTGGAACATATGCTTCATTTAATACCTTCAGTAAAACATCACGATGCTCCTTGGAGTGCAACAGCAAAGATAAAAGGGAAATTTGAGCAGGGGTTTTCTTCAACTGGTCTAATATTGAATACTCTGGCAATTTCATCTTTTTCAAAAATTCTTTGGCTTCTTCTTCGGTGATAGGCTTTTTGATAGATGATGGTCCACTCACCGTTGGCTTGGACTTTCTTAAGTTTTCAGGCACAAAGCATCTTCCTGACCTAGTCAAACCCCCTACCTCATCTACATCTTCCACAACTTCTTTTTCGTGATAGGTCATCACAGTCCGTCCATAATTCCAGGGAACCCTTTTTGTATCAACTATCGGAGGTTGGGTCACCGGTTTGAGGATAATAGGCACTGCCAGTGCTTCTTTCACCGTCAAGATGGGCTGACTCAGAGCTCCCACCACTTCAACTTAGGTTTATCCTGACTTAAATCAACATGCCTTCTGGTGCCCTGTACTGTGATCAAAGGTTTCTTTGTGCTTTCTTAGGCTTTATCTTCTCTCATTCCTTCCTGGCTTAATGACATTGCTTTCAAAGACTTTTCTACATTCACTGATTTCTCCTCAATGGTCTGTATCTTGACAATAGGCTTATAACCCCTCGAAGACTCTTTCCCGTCATATATCAATTCTAGCATATTGGCTTCAGCATGGGTTGGCAGCAGATTTTGGTTAATGTTTGGACCCTTCGGGGCCTGGACCAGCATCTGATTTGTGTCAATTAAATCTTGGACAACTTTCTTTAAATTCCAGTATTTCTCGATATCATGGTCTAGCATATCAGAACAGTACGCACACCTTAAAGAATAATCAAGATTCCTTGGCGGTGGATTTGAAAGCCTTCCTTGAATTGGGCTCAAAACCTTCAACTTTCTCAACCTATCAAACAAGCTAGCATATGACTCCCCAAGAGAAGTGAATTGATTTTTGACCGCCTTCTCCTTCTTATACTCGGGCCTAGGCTGAAAACTGGGTCTGGAGGGGTTTTGGTAATTTGGTGGAGCGAATGGGATATTTTGTGGAGCTTGCACGCGCCACTGTGGGTAAGAAAGGGTTTGGGCATATGGTTGCACACTATATACTGTGTACAGGGGTAGTGGAATGGAATATAAAGGGTTTTGTGGAGGGTAGTAATGGTGGGGAGGAATATATGGAGCTTGGGCATAGACTTGAGCTTGAGATTGAGGATAAGGGTGAGGTGGTCTTTTAGTATTGGAATGGGTTCCAGCTACGACAGTCGCCACGTCCTCTTTCTTCTTTTTACCTCCAAATGCGCTAGATACACCTTGAATCACTTGTGTGATGGCTTTTAATGCGGCAAAACTCACTATTCGGTCGGTCTTAATTTCGTCTTCTATAATCTCCCCCATTTTGAGGACTTACATAAAAGACTTTCCCATTGCCGAAAGTAAATGTTGGAAATAGGTCTCATCCTACGCCTGAATGAAAACTTCTACCAACTTACTTTCTTTCATTGGAGGCTTTACCCTAGCGGCTTGTTCACGCCACCTTATCGCGTATTCCCTAAAACCTTCAGTGCTCTTTTTCTTCATGTTGACCAAGGATTTTTCGTCCGAAATCACGTCGATGTTGTACTGAAAATGTTGAAAAAATTCAAAAGCCAAATCATCCCAGCTGTTCCATTTATCGATGTCTCGATCGATAAACCATTCTGAGGCCAGATCTGAAAGACTCTCGCCAAAGAAGTCCATGAGCAGTTCTTTCTTTCCTCCTGTAGCCCTCAACTGGTTGCATTAACGTCTTAAGTATGCCACGGGATCATCGTGTCCTGCATACTTCTC
>NW_025847807.1:647-1167 GCF_002878395.1 Capsicum annuum | reverse complement strand
CATTAACATTCACATCATCACATAAATACTATGAATATATAAAAAAACTTACTTGTTAATGTTCTAAGTCCGTTTCTTGAACTTCCTCTTCATCTTTGAACAAATGAGGGTACTTAGATTTCATTGATTCCTCAGCTTCCCATGTAATCTCTTCCCTTTGTTGATTTCTCCAAAGTACTTTCACTGATGCTACTTCTTTATTTCTTATCTTCTTAACTTGACGATCTAATATAGCAACAGGCATCTCCTCATAGGTAGGATCTACTGTTACTTGCACATCTTCAGTATAAGTAATAAGGCACGGATCTCCGATGCACTTTCGAAGCATCGATACATGAAATACTAGATGCACTGATGAGAGTTCCTGGGGTAGCTCTAATTCATAAGCAACTTGCCCATATCTTCGAATAATCTTATACGGGCCTATATATCGTGGACTCAACTTTCCTTTCTTGCCAAATCTCATCACCCCCTTCATTGGAGATACCTTCAAAAATACCCAATCGCCTAACGAAAATTC
>NW_025847807.1:0-547 GCF_002878395.1 Capsicum annuum | reverse complement strand
AATCTTATACGGGCCTATATATCGTGGACTCAACTTTCCTTTCTTGCCAAATCTCATCACCCCTTTCATTGGCAATACCTTCAAAAATACCCAATCGCCTAATAAAAATTCTAGCCCTCTTCTTCTACTATCCACATATGACTTGTGTTGACTTTGGGCTGTTTTCAACCGTTGCTGAATCACCTTGACTTTTTCTATGGCTTGATACACAAGCTCCGGTCCGAATATAAGAGTTTCACCCACTTCGAACCATCCTATTGGTGATCTACACTTCCTCCGATATAAAGCTTCGTATGGTGCCATTTTGATACTTGAATTATAGCTATTATTGTAGGCAAACTCAATAAGAGGTAAATGATCATCCCAACTGCCTTTAAAATCTATAACACATGCTCGTAGCATATCTTCAAGTGTTTGAATGGTGCGGTCTGCTTGTCCATCCGTCTGACGGTGAAAAGCTGTACTCAGATTCACTCGTGTTCCCAAACTTCATTGGAAAAACTTCCAAAAGTTTGCGGTAAATTGAGTTCCCCGATCCGATATAATA
>NW_025847806.1:0-1669 GCF_002878395.1 Capsicum annuum | reverse complement strand
ACGAAGTTTAAGAAAGAAAAGAAAACTTGAATCTTGTGGTCTTAAAATAAAGGTATGCAGAATGTATCAAAATGTAATTTAAGTTTGTGATCTTTAAACATGCCACGTAGAAAGTTAGAATTAAGGAGTTGCTGTAAAAGGAAATAAACATTCGCTTTTAAACGGACTAAAAAGGAAAATAAGACTTAACAGATTGAAACGGAAAGAATAACATTTGAACATATGTAGCTCGTACTCACTGTAGGTCGGTGTTCTAGAGTTTTCCTTAGCATGCTTTTTATTATCTGTTTCCTGCAAAAATTAATCCGCTTTCTCAACTGACTGATTTGTTATACTTGTGTCGTGCTGAGAAGGAAGATACTTACAAGGTGGAGTAGTATATAATCGGAAGTGGTGAGAACAAACCCCGGTTTATTTTGTTGATGAGTCCAGTTTTGTCCTGTTGGATTTACATTGTCACTATATCATATAGAAGATATCAGGATAAAGAACTTCTCTCTTTTTTTTTTGCGTAACAAGTATAAATTTTTGAGGTATTGTTTACGAAGTTCAGATAGCTGAAAAATCAACTTACAGAAGCTTTAAACGGGGGTCGATGTGCAGCAATGTCAAACATACAGTATCCTAAAATCACATTAAAGTGAGTATAAGGGACATGATGTAAAGAGCTGAAATACATTGCTTCATCAACATTCTTATTTCTTACCAAGCGACCATATATCAGATTTATAGCCATAGGGTATGCCGGCAAGGAGCTCAGGGCACATGTCGTTTGGTGTGCCAGATACCTATTACATGAAATTTGTTCCAAAATTAAGGATTAGTTGTACAACTCGACGTCTTTTTCTCAAATGCATTAAGATAGGTACTATGGCGATAGGAGCTTCGTAATATGATGAATACCACAATATTTTTTCCTATAAAAAGAAAGATGACCACCACAACATTTTGGTACCTATGACCCAAAATAAAAGCAAATTTTAGGTTTTCTCGGTCTTGGAGGGAGAAGGGATTTCTCTCTTGCTAAATAGATATGCTGAATCGATTGTTAGGTGACAATAGATGGTCGAAACTTGCATGTAAGTAAGAGGTTCATTTTTCTGCAATAGAAATTCATACCAAGGAAGCAAGGCCTTCTGCATCTAGCAATTTTCCTAATCGAAAATCACCTATGACAATCAAGTGAATTTGAAGGATAGTAAAGAAGCAAAGACGACCCCCCAATCAAGCAATTGTTCGGGCATTCTTACCTAACCTAATGTCGTTGTCCTTTGTGATGAATATGTTACATAACTGAATTCAAAATAGTTCACGTTAAAAATGTTTCATGCTAAGAAGGCTTTTCTATTTCGCCGATTACAACAAGTTTTTACCTTGAGGTTTCGATGATGAACGCGGTTGGAATGCAGATGCTACAAAGCTAACAATAGATGAGTCAGCCATTTGTAGAGTTTCTATAATAGCAGGAAAAAAACAACATAAAAACACGCAATTTTTTAAGCTACCGGGAAGGCATAGAGAAGCTTCATAAGTATTGAAATCGCATTTAACTACCTCTTCCGGGAAAAGTGCTCCTCTAGACTTCCTCATGACCTCCGCCCTGAACACGGGGAAAAAAAATCGTCACCGTCCTCAGATTACACCACAAAAGAAGTTCTATGATCATCCT
>NW_025847805.1:0-1230 GCF_002878395.1 Capsicum annuum | reverse complement strand
ATACTTCTTCTTGATTTCATTTAATAAGTAGGAAGGATCTCTTTTTAATTGTTCTATTCATGGAAATTTCAAATGTTATAATAGGGTATTATTTATTTATGGCAACTATAGCATGATTGGTGGAACGGATTGATTTACCCCATCCATTTAAGGGAACAATCCCTTTAATTGATTCATTATATGTAATTCTTATTCCATTAAATATTATTCTTCCTTCATTATTTGGGATTGTGGACGGCCCTCCTTACTATATAAACTCACCATTCTCTTTGTCCTGTTGGATTTACATTGTCACTATATCATATAGAAGATATCAGGATAAAGAACTTCTCTTTTTTTTGGTGTAACAAGTATAACTTTTCGAGGTATTGTTTACGAAGTTCAGATAGCTGAAAAATCAACTTACAGAAGCTTTAAACGGGGGTGGATGTGCAGCAATGTCAAACATACAGTATCCTAAAATTACATTAAACTGTTAGTATTAAGGACATGATGTAAAGAGGTGAAATACATTGCTTCATCAACATTCTTATTTCTTACCAAGCGACCATATATCAGATTTATAGCCATAGGGTATGCCGGCAAGGAGCTCAGGGCACATGTCGTTTGGTGTGCCAGATACCTATTACATGAAATTTATTCCAAAATTAAGGATTATCTGTACAACTCGACGTCTTTATCTCAAATGCATTAAGCTAGGTGCTATGGCGACAGGAGCTTTGTAATATGATGAATACCACAATATTTTTTTTGATAAAAAGGAAGATGACTGCCACAACATTTTCGTACCTATGACCTCAAATAAAAGCAAATTTTAGGTTTTCTCGATCTTGGAGGGAGAAGGGATTTCTCTCTTGCTAAATAGATATGCTGAATCGATTGTTAGGTGACAATAGATGGTCGAAACTTGCATGTAAGTAAGAGGTTCATTTTGCCGCAATAGAAATTCATACCGAGGAAGCAAGGCCTTCTGCATCTAGAAATTTTCCTAATCAAAAATCACCTGTGACAATCAAGTGAATTTGAAGGATAGTAAAGAAGCAAAGACAACCCAATCAAGCAATTGTTCGGGCACTCTTACCTAACCTGATGTCGTTCTCCTTTGTGATGAATATGTTACATAACTAAATTCAAAATATTCCACATTAAAAACGTTTCATGCTAAGAAGGCTTTTCTATTTCGCCGATTACAGCAAGTTTTTACCTTGAGGTCTCTATGATGAACGCGGT
>NW_025847804.1:0-12187 GCF_002878395.1 Capsicum annuum | reverse complement strand
TAGGGTATGCTTGTAAGATGCCAATGACAATACTAATATATAGTTATTCAACCCACTCTTTCATCGACCCTTACATTGTTAAGATGCTTAGGTTACTCGTCCAACCAATGAGGAGGTCTATGAGTGTAATAGTGGCTAATGGTCAAACAATGAGTTGTCAGTATGAGAGTCCCTCCTTTGGGTGGAAAATGTAGGGTGAGCAGTTCAATTTCAAGTTGAGATTGATGAAAGCTGGGGGTTGTGACATGATCCTAGGGATGGATTGGATTGATATGATTGCTCCAGTTATCCTACACACAAGACCACATAGCATAAGTTTCATGGTGGATGGGAGAATGATAACATTGTATGGCATGACAGAAAATCATGTAGTTACACATGTGGATACTGAAGCTTTGAAAAGAATGCTACAATGTGGTACATGTGAGGTGGTGGCTGAGCTATCTATGGTAAATGTTGGTGTGACTAGCAAAAATCAAGAAACAATGTATCCTGGTATCCAGAAGTTGCTGAAGATTCATGCCCTTATCTTTCTGGAACCCAAAGAACTACCACTAGGAAGACCTTGTGATCATGTGATCAATCTGATTCCAGGAGCTAAGCCTTTCAATCTCAGGCCTTACAAGTATTCTTATGATCAGAAGAATGCCATAGAATCTATAGTCAATGATATGCTTAAGGCCTCAACAGTTATACCTAGTCAATCCCCTTTTGCATCCCCAACCTTGTTGGTTAAAAAGAAAGACTCTGCCTGGAGACTCTGTGTTGATTACAGGAGATTGAATAATCTTACTTTTAAGAATAAATACCCTATACCTATGATTGATGATCTGTTAGATGAGTTATTTGGAGCTACTGTGTTTTCTAAGGTGGATTTAAGGGATGATTACCATCAAGTGAGAATAAAATCAGGGGAAGAGCATAAAATAGCTTAGAACCCATCATGGTTTGTGGGAATTCATAGGCATGCCTTTTGGTTTAACCAATGCCCCTGCTACCTTCTAATCCTTGATGAATACTATTTTTAAGGAACAAATAAGAAAATTCATACTAGTGTTTTTTGATGATATACTAGTATATAGTAAATCTATGGAAGAACATCTCAAGCACCTAGAAATTGTGTTGAAACTGTTAAAGCAAAACAAGCTCTTTGCCAGGTTGAGCAAATGTAACTTTGGTCAATCTTAGTTGACTATTTAGGGTACGTAATTAATGGTGCAGGAGTGAGTACTGATCAGTCTAAAGTTACAGCAATGGTGGACTGGCCACAACCTAAAACAGTGAAGGAGTTAAGAGGTTTCTTGGAGCTCACTGGGTACTATAGAAAATTTGTGAAGGGGTATGCATATTAGAGTAAACCACTAACTAATTTACTAAAGAAAGAAAAATTCCAGTGGACTGAAGAAGCTACTAAAGCTTTTGAGGAATTAAAAAGAGCTATGACTAGTACCCCTGTACTGGCACTACCCGATTTTACTAAGGTTTTTATTTTGAAAGTAGATGCTTGAAATACTGGGATTGGAGCTGTTTTGATGCAAGATAAGAGACCAGTAGCTTTCATGAGTCAAGCCCTGAGTAAAAAGAATTTGGGCATGTCCACCTATGAGAAACAGTTGATTGCTCTATTACAAGCTATGGACAAATGGAGACACTACCTCCACCCGCAATACTTTATCATAAAAACTGACTATTTTAGCTTAAAGTTTTTGCAGGAACAGAGAATCACCACCTCTCTACAGCACAAAGGCTTGACTAAGCTCATGGGCTTGAGTTTTAAAATTTAGTACAAGAAAGGAGTAGAAAATGTTGTTGCTAATGTACTGTCTAAAGAGCTAGATCAACAGGCTAAAAATAATAATCCCAAAGGGTTGAGTTAGACCAAGAGTGATATTTCACAGTGTCTACTAATCTCACAGCTACAACCCAAATAGATTGAGGAGTTATTAGCCAGTTATGAAGGTGATCAAGAGGTCCTACAAGCTACTACTATGTTAAGCAGCAATCCAAATCCAACCTTGAACCTATCCATTCAACAAGGAATTTTGAGGTATAAAGGAAAGGCTTGGGTGGGAAAGAATGGGATATTAAGGCAACAATTGGTCACTACAATTCACACCTCAGGTCTAGGAGGTCATTCTGGTGTTTGGTCCACCTATCAAAGGTTAAAAGCTATTTTTTATTGGCCTGCTATGATGGAACAAGTGAAAGTGGTTGTTCAAGAGTGTGATATTTATCAAAGGTGTAAGGATAAACAGGTGGCTTATCCTGGATTATTACAACCTCTACCAGTACCCGAAAGGGTATGTGATCATATATCCGTGGACTTCATTGAAGGATTACCCAAGTCTGAAGGGAAAGATACTATCCTAGTAGTAGTGGACAGGTATAGTAAATATGCACACTTCATCACACTATCTCATCCATTCACTGCTTCACAAGTAGCTAGATCATTCTTGGACACTATTTATAAATTGCATGGGTTGCCTAAAAGTATAGTACTGATAGAGATAAAGTGTTTATCAGCAATTTTTGGAAGGAACTTTTCAAAATGTTACAAGTGTAGTTGATGTATAGTTCAGCATATCACCCACAAACTGATGGGCAAACAAAAAGATTGAATAGGTGCTTGGAGAATTATGTGAGGTGTATAACAAGGCACAAACCAAAAGAGTGCACAAATGGATTTCCCTAGCAGAATTTTGGTATAACAGCAACTATCATAGTGCTTTGAAAATGGCACCATTCAAAGTTATATATGGATATGACCCTCCACAATTAACTTTTGAATTGATAGCTCAATCCAAAGTGGAAACTGTTGATCAAGTTCTCAAGGAAAGACAAATCATGGTCAAGGTGTTGAAAGAGAATCTACTCAAAGCTCAGGACAGGATAAAGTTATATGCTGACAAAAAGAGAATTGAGAGATAATTTGAAGAAGGAGATTGGGTGTTCCTTAAGATACAACCCTATAGACAAACATCAATAGTTGTAAGGAAAAGTCTCAAACTAGCATCTAGATTTTATGGTCCTTATCAAATTGTGCAAAAGATTAGATCAGTTGCTTATAGGTTGGCATTACCACCAACAGCTAAAATACACCCAGTTTTTCATATTTCACAACTGAAGAAGAAAATAGGGAGTCAAGTGATCTCTACTGTTAATCCTCCCATCTGTTCACCTGAAGGGCAACCTCTAGTGCAACCTGTAGCCATATTGGAAAGAAAAATCATCAAAAAAGGGAACAAAACAGCTACTCAAGTCTTGGTGCAGTGGATGAACTTACTACCAGAAGAAGCAACCTGGGAGGATTATCAGTTTATCAAATCTCAATTTCCAGATTTTGCAGAATTTTGAAGGGAAGATTTTTCTTAAGGGGGATGGATTGTCACAATTGTCTATTGTGACTTTTATTTTAAGAGTTTTTAGTTGTTAACTTTAGTCCCTTGAGTTTATTAAGTATTATTTTCGTAATTTTTCTTTAGTCCCTAGAGTTAGTTATGCTTAATTACTGTTGGGACAGCTGTCTATTGAGAATGATTGTGCCATCTATATGTGTATGAATTTTGCCAACAGAGAAAAAAGGAACAATAAAGAATATTTTCTGATTCTCTCTTCTCTTTTTTCTCTCTTCACTGAACATTTCTTCTTCTCTAGTAACAACAGCATTACTCTTGTTACAGTTTTTTTGTTTCAATTGAAGATTACTTTTTTGAGAAATAATTGGGCAAAACAAACATATTGAAATAGATGAAAAAATAAAAAAAAATCTCTCTTTTTTTTTTGCCATATGTAACACCACTATCATGGTTATTGCTGTTGATTCAGTTATTGCTATTTTTTTTCTTTGAAAGCTTTCCCTCCAACTCTTGTGTTGTTGATTTAATTTTTCTATTTACTTTGTCAGTACTAAAAGCTTTATGTAGTGTTATGTATGGCTGTTATAGCCATACAACGTATGCAGTTTTTGAAGATCCTAGATTAATTTAAGATGTCTTACATATTAGAAGTCCCGACTAAAGTTTATAGTACTTCCTTTTAATATACTTTTTTTTTATTTTTCATTCGGTGTTCGGTACTTGCATTGGAGTCCGACTAATCCGAATTCGCGCCGGGTAGGGCCCCATTCGGGGGGTAGCGCTCCCAACAGAGTTTTCTCCATGCCCAGGGTCGAACCCTCGACCTCTGGTTAAAGGTGGAGCAGCCCCATCCGCTGCACCACAACCCATGTTGGTGCTTTTAATATCTATCATCATATCATCTGTTGTTTGTTGTATGTTGGTTATGGATTATTTTGTTGTTGTTTGTTTTACACTACTTTCTTTAGTTATTGCTTTATTATATTTTTCTTCTTTTTAATACTTAGATTTAATTATTACTTAAATTGATGGTCTCACGAGATCGGCCTATCAATAAGCAATTTACTCAAACTGCTATCTCATAAGAAATATGAACAAATAATTTAAGAAGTAGTTAGCTGAAACATTGAAAGGTGAAAGTGGTTGTAGAGCTTTAACTTTTATGAAAATATTTTGATAGAATCTAAATCCATAATCAAAGAATATGGGCGGCTCGTCAAAATACAGGTAATTAAGGTGTCAACATTTTGATAATGTGGAAGAAAGGAAGCATAGCAAAGTATAAGATTGGAATCTGAATTTTTAAAAGCACGCCTAATTAAGAGCTCCTATTATTTAAAAACTATTTATTATAAATTATTTATAGGAAAATAGATTATTATTCAAACACGAAAACAACATAAGAATAACCTATCTGTATTCCCAAGTCATAATCCTCTAAAAATTTTATGTCCTTTACAATTCAAGTATGTTGTCCATTGGCCGTTAAGTTTTACATACATTCATCTTAACGGTTTCTTGCTTAATTTTAAATGCAAGGCTTTACAAGAGTAAATTATTTATCAAAAGACAACATACCAGGATTATTAATATGAGAGCATTTTGTTTTTTATTTGTTCACGAAGAAGTAATTATACATTTAATTTCTTTTATTCATACACCTTGTTTCATACTTTATATATATGAATTGCTGAAAAAAATATTATTTCCTTTGTTTTAGTTTGTTTGGATTGATTAGGAGTCCCATAATTAAATTTATTAATGTTCAGTGTAATTGCCTAATATTTTTATGCAACAAAATTATTAATACTACATAATAATGTAATTAATCACTTTTTAATATAAAAATATAATTGAATTGTTATAATACTTAAGAACATGTGTCAAAATTGCTTCATTTTTAAAAAATTAGAAAAAATCTATTTAAAATTTGGATCCATTGATTTTTTTTTTCTTTTTTTGGTAAATGGATCCATTGATTTCAATCTTTCAAATCAATTACAATTGTAAATGTATAATTAGATGTTGTGAATAATTTTTTATTTTATTGGTATAAAGTAATGTAGAGTATGAAGGTTACGAAATAGGGTAGAAGATAAGGTTAAATTCTTTTGAATTTATTAATTATGTTTTTTGCAAAGTCGTAATTTTTATGCGCAATATAGTTTTAATATTGTTGCATATCCTTAGTATATTTGTTTTCAAAAATTTATGATTTTTTTCTATATATGAGCATTGGATAGGAGGGTATGAAGATAACGAATTAGGGTAAAAGGTTAAATTCCTTTTGATTTATGTATCATATTTTTTTTTTTAGAATGTCGAAGCTTTTATGTGCAATTTAGTTTTAATGTTGTTGCATGTTCCACAGTATATTTGTTTTTAAAAAGTTTACAATTTTTTTTTATACATGTGCATTAGATAGAAAGGTGTGAAGGTCACATATTAGGCTAATAGTTAGTAGGTATTTACGCTTTGATTTTATTTGGTTCGGTGGGAGTCTGAAAGCATTGTCTTTGCCATAGATTTAGCCTCATGCGTGAATTTACTTGCTTTTGATGTCTATTATCATTTATTGTATATTGTGTTTCACTTACTGCATTATTTCGTGTCTCCGCATGACTTATAGGTCACACCATCACTGGGCTCATATGTCGTGAAAGTATCCACTAATGCCTATACTAGGGTAAATTGTCTACATAACACTCTTAGGGGTCGTTTGGTAGAGTGTATAAGAATAATGTAAAATATAGTGTATTAGTAATGCTTGTATTGGTAATGCTTGTGTTAGTTATGCTTGCATTAGTTATGCTTGTATTTTTCTTATACAGCGTTTGGTTCGATGTATTAAAAAAAACATGGATTACATAATTTCTAAAAAAAATAAAATATTATATTATACCCTCAATATATATGTTGGAAAAGGATGCGGAAATTTTTTTGAGGGCTAATAAGGTCTTTAAGCATGTTAATGCATGCATTAGATCCATTGCATTACTAATGCCATGGATTTTGAGGTATTAGTAATACGCACCTCAATACACAATAGAGTGTATAACTAATGCTTGCATTAGTTATACATAGGGTAAAAAGGTATACCAAACAAGGTACTACTAATATACATTAAACTAATGCGTGCATTAACATTTCAATACACTCTACCAAACGACCCCTTAGGTTGTAGCTCTTTCACAGACTCTGTTAACGCGAAATGCTTTATGTTATAGACTACCTTATTTGTATAAATCAATGAAAATTATTACCATTACTTATATGTCAAGGTCATGGTAACTAATTACTGAAGGTTATTAGACACATATTTTTTATTTATTTTTTATGAGTTATAAATACACAGTAAAGTAACACATGATCTCTTATGAGAATATTAATATAACACAACTACTTGTAACAAATTATTTAAACAATAATAGAAATGATTATGATAAAGTAAAAAATGAAAAACTAATAATCGCAATAAAAAAAATTGAAAAATATTTACCAAGAGGATAATAACACGATTTCATTATCTAGACTTTTATTAGGAATATAATTAGATTTTCATAATCTGTATTGTGTAAAATTATAATGTAAGTTATTTAGTTCTGAACTCAAATATATTTTAACAATAATAATAACAACGAAATTAAAATGAAAAGTATAATATGCATTTAGTTTCCAAATTCTTAATTTTGATTTAAGTAAGTACTCTTTCGAGAGTTTCAATACAATCCAGTTCATTCCTTACAATTGACATGTTTTCTTTACTTTCATATTTTATTTTCATAAAGTTTTCTTAATACGTTGTACTGACGTTAATATCTTTATTGCAGTGTGTAATGTGGCCTTTGTTTGATTCACTCTTGCTTTGTCAAAGGAAGTTTCTACCAAATACTTGTGGAAGATTATTTTTTGGACTTGTCAAACAAGATTGCTACTTGTTCAAACAAGTTGCTACTTGTTCAAACAAGGTTGCTACTTGTTCAAACAAGTTGCTTCTTGTTCAAACAAAGTTTCTACTTGTCTCCATTTTCATCTCTATAAATAGAGGTCTTCTTTCTCAATTGTAATACACATCAAATTACAAGAGTTCTCTTTCATTCTCTTGTATTTATTCTTCCTTCCTATTAGAGTATTAAGTTAAGAGAGTTGGTGTTGGGAAATACTTTGTGTGAGCCCTTTCTTTTAGAGTGATTTTGTGAGGTTTTCTCTTGGGATATTTGGGTTAATTAGAGTGACTACTCTAATTTTGTAATCTCTCTATTGTACTCTTATTGATATAGTGAAGTTGTACCTCTCCGCTCGTGGACGTAGGTCACACTGATCGAACCACGTTAAATTTGTGCCTCCTTTATTTTTTCTTTAAGTACCGTTACTATCAACTTGTTATTGTCTTCGTTATTGTCATTATAACATTATTTGGCTAAATTCTGCAATAATCAGGTTCTCGATCCTAACAAATTGGTATCAGAGCCGAATCTAACAAGGTTATTTTTCAGTGACCAAAATGACTATAACAAAAACTTACGTTGAGAAATTTGATCAAAGTGCAAACTTCAGGATGTGGCAATCAAAGATGGAAGCTATATTAATTCAGGATGGCTTAGATATGACACTAGAAGGAAAGGAGAAGAAGCCAGAAAAAATGACGGATGAAGAATTTGCCGTCATAGACAAAAAGGCAAAATCAGGTATTATTCTAAATCTCTCAAATGAGGTTTTACGTGAAGTATCTGCAAAAACCACAACGAAAGGCATGTGGAAAAAACTAAAAGCCTTGTATATGAAGAGGACAGTGGAAAATCGACTTTACCTGAAGCAAAAGTTTTACACATGTCGTATGGTAGAAGGTACCTCTATACTCTCACATCTTGATGATTTTGATTCTATTCTTATGGATTTGAGTAATATAGACGCTGAAGTTAATGATGAATACCAAGCCGTCTTATTACTTATTTACTTACCCCAATCATTTAAGCATATTAGAGATACTATGCTTTATGGAAAGGATAATATCTCTTACAAAGAAATCAAATCTATCTTAAAAACAAAGAAACAGATAGATAGAGATATTAATGGAGAAAGTAGCGCAGCCCATGGAGAAGGATTATTTGTAAGAGGTAGATCTAATAAGAAAGAATCAAACAGTGAGAGGTCTTAATCAAGGTCAAAGTCTAAACCTAGAAATGTTGTGTGCAAATACTGTCATAAAAAAGGTCATCTCATTTCTGAATGCTATAAGTTGAAAAACAAAGAAAAGCGTAAGGAAAACAAAAATAAGCACCAAAATACTGACTCCGCCGAAGCAAGTGTAGCTATTGATGAGTTTGAAGAAACAATATTCTTTTGGATTCGGGTTGTTCTTATCATATGTGTCTCAATAGGGATTTGTTTAACACATTCGAATCTGTTGGAGGTGGAGTTGTCTTGATGGGCAACAATACTCCCTGCAAGGTTTTTGGTAGAGGCACAGTCTGAATTAGAATGCATGATGGTGTGGTGAGAACTCTCATGGATGTTAGATATGTTCCCGACTTGAAGAAAAATTTCATTTCATTGAGCACTCTAGAATCTCTTGGGTGTAAATACACAGGTGAAGGTAGAGTTTTGAAAGTATCTTCAGGAGCTCTTGTGATCATGAAAGTACACAGATCAGGTACATTGTACACTTTATTGGGATCCACTGTTATAGGTGTTGCTGCAGTTTCCACTTCAAATCAACTTGATCCTAACATCACCAAATTATGGCATATGCGATTGGGGCATATGAGTGAAAAAGGTATTTCCATCCTCAGCAAAAAAGGTCTACTGTGTAGACAAAGTATTGGAAAAATGGAATTCTGCGAACACTGTGTGTTTGGAAAGCAGAAAAGAGTTAGCTTCAAATCTCCAGCAATTCATCGAACAAAAGGTACTTTGGACTACATTCATTCAGATCATTGGGGTCCTTCCCGTACCCCATCAAAAGGTGGTGCCATGTATATGTTAACTTTCATTGATGATTATTCAAGGAAGGTTTGGGTTTATTTTTTGAAAAACAAAAGTGATGTTTTCTTAACTTTCAAACAATGAAAAGTTTTAATTGAAAAGCAAATAGGAAAACAGGTCAAGCGGCTTAGAACAAATAATGGCTTAGAATTTTGTAATGACGCGTTCAAAGAATTTTGCAAAAATGAAGAAATTGCTCGACAACGCACTGTAAGGATGATACCTCAACAAAATAGTGTTGCAGAAAGGATGAACAGGACTCTTTTGGAAAGAGCCCATTGTATGATTTCAAATGCTGGGTCGACAAATGCTTTTTGGGCTGAGGCTATCTCTACAGCTTGTTATATTATCAACCGTGCTCCTTCTGCACCTTTGAACTTCAAGACTCCGAAGGAAATATGATCAGGTACACCTGCTAATTATTCTGACTTAAGAGCTTTTGGTTGTCCTGCTTACATGCATGTAAATGATGGAAAATTAGAGCCAAGGGCTAAAAAATATATTTTCCTTGGTTATGCATCTGGGGTGAAAGGATACAGACTTTGGTACCCTGATCCCAAGTCACCAAAATTTATAATTAGCAGAGATGTAACTTTTGATGAATCCTCCATGTTACATTCTAGTAAAGAGTCTTCTAGCTCTTGTACCAAGAACAAAGAGCATGATGTGTATGAACAGGTAGAGGTTGAGCTTGACATACCTTCTGAGCCAAGCTCATCATCAACTGTAGAACAAAATACAGTTGAAAATCCAAAAGTTGTGACTTCTAAAGTTGAACCAAATGAATATTCCATAGCAACACATAGACCAAGAAGACAAATTCTCAGACCAAAAAAGTATGAAGATTATGTTGCATTTGCTTTTTCAGTTGCACAGGAAACTGAAGAAATCAGAGAACCATCAAATTATTCAGAAGCAGTTTTTGGTGCTGATCCATACAAGTGGATGATTGCAATGAATAAAGAAATTAAATCTCTTCATAAGAATGGTGCCTTCAGGAAGTAGAATCATTGGTTGAAAATGGGTCTTCAAGAAAAAAGATGGAATTCCAGGGGTTGAAGATGCAAGGTATAAGGCACGATTAGTTGCAAAGGGCTATAGCCAGGTACAAGGAGTTGATTTTAATGATATTTTCTCACTTGTTGTTAAACATAGTTTTATTCGTGTCTTGCTTGCCTTAGTTGCCATGCATGATTTGGAATTAGAACAGCTTTATGTTAAGACAGTTTTCTTACATGGCGAACTTGAGGAACAAATACATATGCATCAACCTGAAGGATTTAAAATTGAAGGAAAAGAAGATCATGTTTGCTTGTTAAAGAAATCCTAGTACGGATTAAAACAATCTCCAAGACAGTGGTACAAGAGGTTTGATTCATTTATGTTGGGTCATGGTTATTCAAGAAGCATGTATGATAGTTGTGTTTACTTTCGAAAGTTAAATGATGGTTCATTCATTTACTTACTATTATATGTTGATGACATACTTATTGCTGCTAAGGATTTGACAGAAATTCACAATTTAAAATGTCAGCCGAAAAGTGAATTTGAAATGAAAGATTTGGGAGCAGCTAAGAAAATCTTTGGCATGGAGATCAAAAGAGATCGATAAGCCCGCAGGCTATTTTTGTTCCAGAAGAAGTACTTGGAGAAGGTTTTGGAGAGGTTTGACATGAAAGAAGCTAAATCAGTAAGTACTCCTCTTGCTGCTCATTTTAAGTTATCAGCTGCTCAATCACCGCAGTCAGAGGAAGAAGAAAG
Organism: Capsicum annuum; assembly: GCF_002878395.1. Classification (NCBI taxonomy): domain Eukaryota; kingdom Viridiplantae; phylum Streptophyta; class Magnoliopsida; order Solanales; family Solanaceae; genus Capsicum; species Capsicum annuum. The sequence continues at coordinate 1,085 of NW_025847804.1, read as the reverse complement.
TTATATGGCACAGGTACCGTTTTCTAGTGCAGTTGGCAGTATTATGTATGTACACGTCCAGATATTTCACATGCAGTAAGTGTAGTAAGTCGATATATGGCTTATCCTGAAAAAGCACATTGACAGGCGGTGAAATGGATTCTCAGATACTTGTGTGGTACCTCAAACGCATGTTTGGAATTTGGTAGAAATACTTACCCTTTAGTTGGTTTTGTAGACTCAGATTATGCAGGTGATCTTGATAAAAGAAGATCACTGACTGGCTACGTGTTTTGCATTGGTGGTTGTGCTATCAGTTGGAAAGCTACATTACAACACGTAGTATCTTTATCTACTACCGAAGCAGAATATATGGCAGTGGTCGAGGCTATCAAAGAATCCTTATGGTTGAAGGGTCTATTTGCTAAATTCAGTCCACACCAAGGTGATATTATTATTTTCTGTGATAGTCAAAGTGCCATCGACTTGACTAAAGATCAAATGTATCATGAGAGGACGAAGCATATTGACATCAAGTATCATTTTATTCGGGAATCTATTATTGAAGGAAAGGTCTCTGTTTAGAAGATCAACACGAGAGACAATCCTGCAGACATGTTCACAAAGTCTCTTCCGGTCAATAAGTTCAAGCTTTGCTTGAGCTTGATTGCCGTTTGTGAAGAATGATTTTGCCCACACAGGCTTTTGCAGAGAGGAAGCAAATTTACTATATTAACCAAACTCAGGCCAAGGTGGAGATTTGTAATGTGGCCTTTGTTTGATTCACTCTTGCTTTGTCAAAGGAAGTTTCTACCAAATACTTGTGGAAGATTATTTTTTGGACTTGTCAAACAAGATTGCTACTTGTCTCAATTTTCATCTCTATAAATAGAAGCCTTCTTTCTCAATTGTAATACACATCAAATTACAAGAGTTCTCTTTCATTCTCTTGTATTTATTCTTCCTTCCTATTAGAGTATTAAGTTAAGAGAGTTGGTGTTGGGAAATACTTTGTGTGAGCCCTTTCTTTTAGAGTGATCTTGTGAGGTTTTCTCTTGGGATATTTGGGTTAATTAGAGTGACTACTCTAATTTTGTAATCTCTCT
>NW_025847803.1:0-1806 GCF_002878395.1 Capsicum annuum | reverse complement strand
CACATCCCACTTTATGTTTAACCTAGCAACTCAATCACATAAGGCGGCCAAGTAATTAATTAAAATGTTGAGATGAAAGACAGTGTAGGTTTCCTAAAGCATATAAAGAAAAATAAATGTGGAACTAAAAAGATAAGTTTAGATAGAAGGATCGTGATCTAGCCTAAGAAAATAAAATGAAAAAAATAATGATGAAGGATAAAAAGCTAACTGATTCAGGAAAAAAAAAACAATTTAATTTCCAACTAAGGGAAGATTAAAAATGTCTGAGCATTTTGGTTCTTTTAATTCATCCTAAAATACTTGTCCATCAATTAATAGTATCAATCCAAAAGACACAATTTAAGAAAGCCGACAAAAATAATGAATAACAAAATAATCTATTTTCTTCCTTTTTTGCTCGTAAGAAATTTGAAACTCAAGCCTATGTAAATTAGTGCATTTGTAAAAATATAGGTTAAATACTTCTATTTAAATAGCTTATTTAAGTTCTTCGAATCATTGGTTATATTCAAGTAATTATAAACTTGGCCTTGGGAGAAGCTCTGGGAAAGCGCAACAACTCTTCCTCGTAACCACTGCTTTTGCAACCATGTGTGCGCATCCTTACCAAAAATGGAGTGTGCGAGAGCAGTAACTTTGTGAAAGCCAACCCACTTTCTGAAGCCCCACATGAAGCTAAGGTCACGTGTTTAAGGTTGTTGAGTGGTTGGTCCAAGCAGGCAGGCGTCTTCAGATATTTGGAAACAGCTTCAGCAATTTCAGCAGCAACATCGACCTAATGGTATATACGAGTGCAATAAATACAATAGTTATTTTAGAGTCAGATGTTCAAGTATAAGAATACAAAGTCAGATGCAATAATGGAATAGATCAAGTATATGATCTACTTTATTAAACTTTGTATTCTTATACTTGAACATCTGACTCTAAAAGGACTGTTGTATTTATTGCATTCCTATACCATTAGGTCGATGGTGATGCTGATATTGCTGAAGATGTTTCCAAATATTTGAAGACACCAGCCTACTTGGACCGACCACTCAACAACCTTAAACATGGGATCTTAGCTTCGTGTGGGGCTTTGGAAAGTGGCCGGGTTGGCTTTCACAAAGTTATTGCTCTCTCGAACTCCATCTTTGGTAAGGATGTGCACACACGTTTACACAAGCAGTGCTTACGAGGAAGAGTTGTTGCACTATCCAAGGCGTTGCACTATCCAAGGCAAAGATTATAATTACTTGAATATAACCAAAGATTCAAAGTGTTTAAATGCGCTATATTCGAAGTATTTAACCACAAGGATTATGTGATTCATATATCCACATCCAACTGGACCTGTGCCAACCATAAAGAAACCCAATATTAGACTAAGTAAATTTTATCCAATATCTAAATTGTTTTCTTTCACCCTTTTCTTACAATGATTGCAACTTATAGTACCCCTATAGAGTACTATAATGTAAACAAATAGCTAAACTTCAATTTTTTAAAATAAAATTAATCTAATATATTTGGGCCTTAAAGTTAATAAACCTGATTTTGATAAGGCCCCTAAATAGGCCTGGGCGTCGAGCCGAGTCCAAGACGATATCAATAGAACTTTGACCAATACCAAGCTGAGTAAGCTCGAGCTGAGTCAAGCCGGCTCTTTAATATTTAGTTCTGTGTCTGTCACGACCCGAACTAGGGCCTGGCCGTTACGGACATTCCGAACCATGAAGGCCCGAAATGCCCTTCTCTATCTGGTAATCATGTACAACATTCAAATAATAAAAGAAGATGCAGAAACATAATCTGCTATGG
>NW_025847802.1:604-1176 GCF_002878395.1 Capsicum annuum | reverse complement strand
TTGTTGGATCAAAATCGAAGCTTTGCGATTGCTATTATATTATTTTTATAGTTCACAGGTCGTAAATGAATGTCAGTTGGCTTTGAATAATTTCTTGTTTAAAGGTTGGGTTTAATGGTATTTATCGTAATATCTCTATTAGTTTGTTATTTTGTGGTAGGTTACAATTCATAGATGAATCTCGATCGGCTTTGAAAAATTTTTGTGTCTAAAATTTAAGTTTAATTATTATTTTTATATCAATTTTATCGTGTTATTTTGTTGCATTTTACAGGTGATAGATAAATGTTGGTCGGCTTTGAATGATTTTTTTATGTAAAGGTTAGGTTTAGTTTTATTATTAAAAAGGAAAGAAAGGTGTATCAGATCTCAGTCGTTGGATCCGTTCAGGATCAACAACTAAGATCTAAAAATTGAAAATTTGGAATTGAGTTTCAAATGGCTAGAATTGTAAGAAATTGGACAAAATTAAGTTAAAAGGTGAATAAATTTAGGCAAAATGAATTAAATTATGCTGTTATTTAAATTAAAATAGGGATAATAGTATATAATAATAATTAAATAATACATAA
>NW_025847802.1:0-504 GCF_002878395.1 Capsicum annuum | reverse complement strand
TTGGAATTGAGTTTCAAATGGCTAGAATTGTAAGAAATTGGACAAAATTAAGTTAAAAGGTGAATAAATTTAGGCAAAATGAATTAAATTAGGCTGTTATTTAAATTAAAATAGGGATAATAGTACATAATAATAATAATTAAATAATACATAACAATATTAAATAATAAGCAATAAATAATAATAATTAAATAATAAATAATAATAATTAATAATAAATAATTTAATAAATTAAATAATGCTAAATAATGGAAACTAGATATTGTGTTTGCAAAAATTCGGAGGTGCATAACTACGTGGAAAATAATTTAATAAATAGTAATAAAAATTACATAAAATGCTGAATTTGAGTTTAAAATTTATGACAATGATACTAAAAGCTAAGAAATAATTTATGCATTTCCTTTAATTATAAATGTGACACGTTAGTATGTACTCAATGTAAGAATAATATTTAAAAATATTGATAATTAAAATTAAATAATTTTGATATAATAACAGCCT
>NW_025847801.1:0-1127 GCF_002878395.1 Capsicum annuum | reverse complement strand
TTCGACCCAATCTCGTCTTGTACCGTCCTTGTTTTTCTTCCTATGCGTCTCTTCGTAGACATCAATAAAAGGGCGCTCTTTTCTCCCATTTTCATAAACAACAACAAACCTAGTGTATTCCCACCTAGTGGGGTCTGGGGGGTAAGATGTACGCAGTCCATACCTCTACCTCTAAAAAAGTAGAAAGGCTGTTTCCGATAGACCCCCGGCTCAAGTCACGAGATACCACACAAACTCATAGTAAAGCACAGAACTAGATTACATAACATAAATACGGCACCCATAAGTATTAGAAAACAGAGGAAAGCACACAGATTCGTACTAAAACATGGAACACGGAATCATAACAAGAATAAAACCCCTACCAAATAATCCCCTACACTAGCGACCCAAACCGGCCCTAGTCTTCTGCCCTAATTCGCGTCCTCCAGACCTTCCTATCTAGGGTCATGTCCTCGGTGAGCTGTAACTGCTCCATGTCCCGCCTAATCACCTCACCCCAGTACTTCTTCGGCCTACCCCTACCCCCCCTAAAACCATCCAACGCTAGCCTCTCACACCTACGAACCGGGGCAGCCATGCCCCTCCTCTTCACGTGTCCGAACCATCTCAATCGGGCTTCCCGCATCTTGCACTCCACTGGAGTCACACCAACCTTCTCCCGGATAGTCTCATTCCAAACTCTATCCCCTCTAGTCAGCCCACACATCCAGTGCAACATCCGCATTTCTGCCACCTTCATTTTTTGGATGTGGGAGTTCTTAACTAGCCAACACTCCGCTCCATACAACATGGCCGGACGGACTATCACCCTGTAGAATTTGCCTTTCATCTTGGGCGGCACCTTCTTATCACACAACACCCCCGACGCGAGCTTCCAATTCATCCATCCTGCCCTAATACGGTGCGAGACATCCTCCTCAATCTCACCGTTACTCTGGATCACGGACCCGAGATACTTGAAACTATCCCTCTTACATACCTCCTGTGATTCCAGCTTCACTACTACCTCATTATCCCGTCTCACGTCATTAAACTCGCATTCCACATACTCTGTCTTGCTTCTGCTCACCCTGAACCCTTTAGACTCAAGAGTTTGCCTCCACACCTCTAATTTGTCATTCACA
>NW_025847800.1:772-1205 GCF_002878395.1 Capsicum annuum | reverse complement strand
GAGTACTAACCATCTGTTGAACCAAAATTCATTGTGAATAGTGACTCCTTGTATCTAGATGATCGCCTAATCCTTGAAACATGCATTGGCGTTTGTTGTGCTTTATTTGTCGATGGATGTACAATTATACTTCGTTTAAGATTGACATACGCATTAAGACTAGGAAGAAGCTCATCAGGAAGAGTGATCTGAGAGTCAGGCAAATCTTGATCAGCATTGCTTTCATCATTTACTCTGTCATGAATGTGGACTGAAGTCTTATGTTGCTGATCTAACTTTGATTTATCCACATCATTAACCTCTGACTCATCTTCTGTTGGTTTAGTTAAATTCATCTCGACAGCAAGTTCTTTGTTCTGTATAAATTGTATAAAGATTTGGTAAGGTTGGATTTTCAAATAAATAAATAAAACAAAACAATGCACGTATTGAA
>NW_025847800.1:0-672 GCF_002878395.1 Capsicum annuum | reverse complement strand
CGATGGATGTACAATTATACTTCGTTTAAGATTGACATACGCATTAAGACTAGGAAGAAGCTCATCAGGAAGAGTGATCTGAGAGTCAGGCAAATCTTGATCAGCATTGCTTTCATTATTTACTCCGTCATGAATGTGGACTGGAGTCTTATGTTGCTGATCTAACTTTGATTTATCCACATCATTAACCTCTGACTCATCTTCTGTTGGTTTAGTTAAATTCATCTCGACAGCAAGTTCTTTGTTCTGTATAAATTGTATAAAGATTTGGTAAGGTTGGATTTTCAAATAAATAAATAAAACAAAACAATGCACGTATTGAAGATACCTTGCAGTCAGCATCGACTTCAGCAGTGGCTGTATTTATGAAGTCAAGATCAATGCTTCTAAGAACATCATCTGGAAATGTGAATTGAGATTCTGATGTTTGTGCTTCAGCAATACTTCCATCAACCGATTTTGTGCTCTACACAACATGTTCATACAAATTAAATAAAATAATATTTTTTAATTATTGATCAACTAACCTAGATATATTCAGTATACCGGAGAGACACATACATCTCTTGCTTCATGCACTTCTATATCAGTTTTTTCCTTTAAAAAAAGAAACAATAAAAAATTAAAATAATCAAAATTCATCAATAAAAGTATACCTAACCAAAAAAAAAA
>NW_025847799.1:0-2559 GCF_002878395.1 Capsicum annuum | reverse complement strand
AAAAGGCATAATAGAATTTGGAGTGCTGGGAATGACAAATGTGATCATACCAGCACTAATGCACCGGATCCCATCAGAACTCCGAAGTTAAGCGTGCTTGGGCGGGAGTAGTACTAGGATGGCTGACCCCTTGGGAAGTCCTCGTGTTGCATCCCTTCCTTTTTTTTTTCCTTTAAAATTCGATTTATTTTTGCCGATTCGATCGGCGAATCTTTTTGTTTTTCCTCTTGGCGGAATCGAGAACGAGGGCATGGCGCAGGGGCGCGCGTGCGGGGTGTGACGGCGGCGGAGGAGAAAGAGGCATAATAGATTTTGGAGTGCTGGGAATGACGGATGCGATTATACCAACACTAACACGCCGGATCCCATCGGAACTCTTAATTTAAGCGTGCTTGGGCGAGAGTTGTACTAGGATGGGTTACCACCTGGGAAGTCCTCGTGTTGCATACCTTCCTTTTGTTTTTTCCAATAAAATTCAGTTTAATTTTGCCGGTTCGATCAGCGGATCTTTTTATTTTTCCTCTTGGCGGAAAAAAGAAAAAGGGCGAGGTGCGGGGCCCGCGTGCGGGGTGTAACGGGCGGCGCAGGAGAATGAGGCTTAATAGAATTTGGAGTGCTGGGAATGACGGATGCGATCATACCAGCACTAACACACCGGATCCCATCAGAACTCCGAAGTTAAGCGTGTTTGGGCGAGAGTAGTACTAGGATGGGTGACCCCCTGGGAAGTCCTCGTGTTGCATCCCTTCCTTTTTTTTTCCTTTAAAATTCAGTTTAATTTTGTCGGTTCAATCGGCGAATCTTTTTGTTCTTCCTTTTGGCGGTAATAAGAAAGGGGGCGAAGCGCGGAGGCCCGCGTGCGGGGTGTGACGGGCGGCGGATGAGAAAAAGGCATAATAGAATTTGGAGTGCTGGGAATGACAAATGTGATCAAACCAGCACTAATGCACCGGATCCCATCAGAACTCCGAAGTTAAGAGTGCTTGGGCGGGAGTAGTACTAGGATGGCTGACACCCTGGGAAGTCCTCGTGTTGCATCCCTTCCTTTTTTTTCCTTTAAAATTTGGTTTATTTTTGCCGGTTCGATCGGCGAATCTTTTTGTTTTTCCTCTTGGCGGAAACGAGAACGAGGGCATGGCGCAGGGGCGCACGTGCGGGGTGTGACGGGCGGCAAAGGAGTAAGAGGCATTATAGAATTTAGAGTGCTGGGAATGACCGATGCGATCATACCAGCACTAACGCACCGGATCCCCTCAGAACTCCGAAGTTAACCGTGCTTGGGCGAGAGTAGTACTAGGATGGGTGACCCCTTGGGAAGTCCTCGTGTTATATCCCTTCTTTTTTTTTTTTTTTTTTTTTTAAATTCGGTTTAATTTTGCCGGTTCGATCGACGAATCTTTTTATTTTTCCTCTTGGCGGAAACAAAAAAGGTGGGCGAGGCGTGGAGGCCCGCGTGCTGGGTGTGACGGGCGGCGGAGTAGAAAGAGGCATAATAGATTTTGGAGTGCTGGGAATGACGGATGCGATTATACCAACACTAACACACCGGATCCCATCGGAACTCTTAATTTAAGCGTGCTTGGGCGAGAGTTGTACTAGGATGGGTTACCACCTGGGAAGTCCTCGTGTTGCATACCTTCCTTTTATTTTTTCAATAAAATTCAGTTTAATTTTGCCGGTTCGATCAGCGAATCTTTTTATTTTTCCTCTTGGCGGAAAAAAGAAAAAGGGTGAGGTGCGGTGCCCGCGTGCGGGGTGTAACGTGCGGCGCAGGAGAATGAGGCTTAATAGAATTTGGAGTGCTGGGAATGACGGATGCGATCATACCAGCACTAACACACCGGATCCCATCAGAAATCCGAAGTTAAGCATGCTTGGGCGAGAGTAGTACTAGGATGGGTGACCCCTTGGGAAGTCCTCGTGTTGCATCCATTCCTTTTTTTCCTGTAAAATTCAGTTTAATTTTGCCTGTCCGATCGGTGAATCTTTTTATTTTTCCTCTTGGCGAAAACAAGAAAGGGGGCGAGGCGCAGAGGCCCGCGTGCGGGGTGTGACGGGCGGCGAAAGAGAAAAAGGCATAATAGAATTTGGAGTGCTGGCAATGACTGATGCGATCATACCAGTAGTAACGCACCGGATCCCATCAGAACTTCGAAGTTAAGCGTGCTTTGGCGAGAGTAGTACTAGGATGGGTGACCCCCTGGGAAGTCTTCGTGTTGCATCGCTTCCTGTTTTTTTTTTCCTTTAAAATTCTGTTTAATTTTGCCGGTTCGATCGGGGAATCTTTTTGTTTTTCCTCTTGGCGGAAACAATAAAGGGGGCGAGGCGCGGAGGACCGCGTGCTGGGTGTGACGGGCGGCGGAGGAGAAAGAGGCATAATAGAATTTGGAGTGCTGGGAATGACGGATGCGATCATACCAGGACTAATGCACCGGATCCCATCAGAACTCCGAAGTTAAGCGTGTTTGGGGGAGAGTAGTACTAGGATGGGGGACCCCCTGGAAAGTCCTCATGTTGCATCCCTTCTTTTTTTTTTCCTTTAAAATTCGGTTTAATTAT
>NW_025847798.1:0-1276 GCF_002878395.1 Capsicum annuum | reverse complement strand
ACTTGTAAAATTATTTCCAAAATTCTTGCTAATAGGCTTAATCCCCGGTTGGGTAGGATAATCTCTGATAATCAAAGTGGTTTTGTTAAAGGTAGATTAATTACTGATAATATTTTACATACTCAAGAGATTGCTCAGAGTATTAAGCACTACAATAAAGGCGGCAATCTAATAATGAAGCTTGATATGGCCAAGGCATATGATGAAATGTCATGGAATTTTTTAACGAGTGTTATGAAGAGGTTCGGTTTTTCTGGTATTTGGCTGGATATGATTTGGAGGATTATTGCCAATGCAGGTATTCCATTCTCATTAATGGAACTAGGATGGGGTTTTTTAGCTCCTCCTATGGCCTTAAACAAGGTGATCCCCTCTCTTCTTCTCTCTTCATTATTGGCTTTGAGCTTTTATCTACAATGTTGAACAATCTCAACTCCGATGAGAATTTTACTCCTTTCAGCATGAATCACAATGGCCGTATCATTAAACATCTGGCTTACACTGATGATATAGTGATTTTTAGAGGTGGTAACAATATTTTTGGGTTCTCCAATATATAGTGGAAAGGAAAACTTAGCTATTTTGATAGTATGCTTGCAAAAATTGTTAATAGGCTAAATGGATGGCAAAGTAGCAAGCTTTCTGATGGTGGAAAAATTACACTTATTAAGCATGTCCTGCAATCCATACCTATTTATACTCTCTCTGCCCTCAACCTGCCTAAGGGTACCATCTGCCTTATCGAGATGCATTTTGCTAATTTTCTTTGGGGAACTAGTGATGGTAGAAATAAGTATCATTGGAGTAAGTGGTAAAATCTATGTTTCCCAAAAGAAGAAGGGGGCGTTGGAATAAGAAGCATGCATGATATCTCCAATTCATTGATACTTAAAAGATGGTAGAGGTTCAGGACCCAACCATCTCTTTGGGCTGATTTTGATGACCACGCATATCCATTTAAATACATTATATGATTATATTTCTAACCAATTAGATTAATTATACTAGTCAAGTATACGTGTTTTGCACGCGTGTATCATGTTAATCAGTAAAACTATACATCAATGAAAATTTTAATGAATTAAAAATTTTTTTGCTCATCAAAGAAAAAGATGTAGAGGAAAATTAAGCCACAATTAATGGAGCCTTTATTGTACATATACGTCATATTAAATTAAAATATAAATATTATTAGTGCTCGACGATCCAATTCAGGGTATAAAATATAACAAAAAGGGAGCAAAGAAGTAATCAAATTAAGAAAACACAAGTAAAA
>NW_025847797.1:0-1321 GCF_002878395.1 Capsicum annuum | reverse complement strand
CTTTGTTTAAACGAAATGAAAGATTAAGAATGTTATTACCTGACGACCAAAACTATGGCTTTTGTGTTCTTATCTCAATTCTCAGCAAAAACAAACCATACAACTTCCGATGAACTCAGTATGAGTGCGGTAAGTGCAGCAAGGCCTGATGGATATTCTGGTATGTTTTTTCATAGTTGCTAGGATATTACTCAAAACGATATTAAGAACTATGTTCAGGATTTCTTTAGGGGGAAGAACTTGTCTAAGTTTTATTGACATACTTGCCTGATTCTTATTCCTAAAATAGATTCTCCATCTAATTTTTCTGAAATTACACCTATTAGTTTGAGTAATTTCACTTGTAAAATTATTTCCAAAATTCTTGCTAATAGGCTTAATCCCCTGTTGGGTAGGATAATCTCTGATAATCAATGTGGTTTTGTTAAAGGTAGATTAATTACTGATAATATTTTACTTACTCAAGAGATTGCTCAGAGTATTATGCAATACAATAAAGGCGGCAATCTAATAATGAAGCTTGATATGGCCAAGGCATATGATAAAATGTCATGGAATTTTTTAATGAGTGTTATGAAGAGGTTCGGTTTTTCTGGTATTTGGGTGGATATGATTTGGAGGATTATTGCCAATGCAGGTATTCCATTCTCATTAATGGAACTAGGGTGGGGTTTTTTAGCTCCTCCCATGGCCTTAAACAAGGTGATCCCCTCTCTCCTTATCTCTTCATTATTGGCTTTGAGCTTTTATCTACAATGTTGAATAATCTCAACTCCGATGAGAATTTTACTCCTTTCAGCATGAATCACAATGGCCGTATCATTAATCATCTAGCTTACGCTGATGATATAGTGATTTTTAGCGGGGGTAACAACAAGACGATCAAACTTATTAAGCATCAAATCAGGAGGCACGAAAAAGCCTCTGGTCAAAAAGTGAATAATGACGAGCTTTTTCATAACCACTCCAAATACTTCTCCTCATAGGAATAACAGAATGAGAAGAATGACTGTTTATATGGATAAAAAATTTCCTTTCAATTATTTGGGTTGTCCAATATATAGTGGAAAGAAAAATCTCAGCTATTTTGATAGTATGCTTGGAAAAATTGTTATTAGGCTAAATGGATGGCAAAGTAGCAAGCTTTCTGATGGTGGAAAAATTACACTTATTAAGCATGTCCTGTAATCCATACCTATTTATACTCTCTCTGCCCTCAACCTGCCTAAGGGTACCATCTGCCTTATCGAGATGCATTTCTCTAATTTTCTTTGGGGAACTAGTGATGGTAGAAATAAGTATCATTGGAGTAAGTGGTAAA
>NW_025847796.1:1170-1973 GCF_002878395.1 Capsicum annuum | reverse complement strand
GAGTGTATGATAATCCAGCCAAACCTTCATCATGTCATTAAGTATCAGATGAGAAAGAGATAGAGATAGAGCGGTTGCTTACAACAGTCACTCGGCTTAGAACACGACTAACTAAACTACAACAACAATATTCCCAGTGTAATCCCATATACATACGTTACCCCTACTTAGAGATAGAGAGGTTGTTTCCCATAGATCCTCTACCTAAAGCATGGCTAACTAAAGTGTGTATATACATTACAGGTAGTCAACAAAGTTGAGCATAGTTTTATAATATCTCACAACTCCAATTCAACATCAATTGAACATGAAAGGAGGGGGTACATATAAGCAGAAGCTAAACTACTCCCTTGTTTGTCATTGATAATATGGTTTTGGGCTATAAAAGTGTCTACAAGTTTGTCATTGATAATATGGTTTTTCGCTATAATAGTGTCTAGAACGGTTGGATCTGCATAAGTGATGAACCCAGAACCTCTGGGTCTACCTGTATGCCTATTTTTCATAATCACCAAGTCTATTATCTCTCCATACCTCTCAAAGTACTTAACAAATTATTCTACCAAAATCTAATTTTCATTAACACTCTCATCAGTAAATCAAAAACCCACTACAAAAAAAAAATACTAATATTACATTAAAATAATGAAGAAGAAAAACAAAGTAACAACTTTGTTTAAACGAAATGAAAGATTAAGAATGTTGTTACCTGACGACCGAAACTATGTCTTTTGTGTTCTTATCTCAATTCTCAGCAACAACAAATCGTACAACTTCCGATGAACTCATACTGAGTTCATCGG
>NW_025847796.1:0-1070 GCF_002878395.1 Capsicum annuum | reverse complement strand
ACATTCTTAATCTTTCATTTCGTTTAAACAAAGTTGTTACTTTGTTTAAACGAAATGAAAGATTAAGAATGTTGTTACCTGACGACCGAAACTATGTCTTTTGTGTTCTTATCTCAATTCTCAGCAACAACAAATCGTACAACTTCCGATGAACTCAGTATGAGTGCGGCAAGTGCTGCAGGGCCTTATGGATATTCTGGTATGTTTTTTCATAGTTGCCGGGATATTATTCAAAATGATATTAAGAACTATGTTCAGGATTTCTTTAGGGGGATGAACTTGTCTATGTTTTGTTTACATACTTGCTTGATTCTTATTCCTAAAATAGATTCGCCATCTAATTTTTCTGAACTTATACCTATTAGTTTGAGTAATTTCACTTGTAAAATTATTTCTAAAATTCTTCCTAATAGGCTTAATCCCCTGTTGGGTAGGATAATCTCTAATAATCAAAATAGTTTTGTTAAAGGTAGATTAATTACTGATAATATTTTACTTACTCAAGAGATTGCTCATAGTATTAAGCAATACAATAATGGCGGCAATCTAATAATGAAGCTTGATATGGCCACGGCATATGATAAAATGTCATGGAATTTTTTAATGAGTGTTATGAAGAGGTTCGGTTTTTCTGGTATTTGGCTAGATATGATTTAGAGGATTATTGCCAATGCAGGTATTCAGTTCTCATTAATGGAACTAGGGTGGGGGTTTTTTAGCTCCTCCCATGGCCTTAAACAAGGTCATCCCCTCTCTCCTTTTCTCTTTATTATTGGCTCTGAGCTTTTATCTACAATGTTGAACAATTTAAACTCCGATGAGAATTTTACTCCTTTCAGCATGAATCACAATGGTCGTATCATTAAGTATCTAGCTTGCGCTGATGATATAGTGATTTTTAGAGGTGGTAACAACAAGACAATCAAACTCATTAAGCATCAAATCAGGAGGTACAAAAAAGCCTCTAGTCAAAAAATGAATAATGACAAGAGCTTTTTCATAACCGCTCCAAATACTTCTCCTCATAGGATTAACAGAATGAGAAGAATGACTGGTTATATGGATAAAAA
>NW_025847795.1:0-1057 GCF_002878395.1 Capsicum annuum | reverse complement strand
TTTTGAAGTTAATGCATAATTTTGGGAGTTGTAAGCTTAACTATGTGTGTGACTCGTTCATCGATGTAATGGTCATGGTTAACCAAAAGCATAAGATTGTGTAATTGTTTCTAGGCTATAGCATGATAAGATTTCTATGTGGTAGTCTTGCTCAAAGATTGCATTGCTCCAATGAAATAAAGTTGGAAATGATAGTCAAGATTACACGACCATTGTGTGCTGCTTCTCTATATCAAACTGAGAAATTGTTATGTAAAGTGGGTTGAAAGTGTGACTGTGATAATAATGTTGTTGGCACATACCACCTAAATGTATGTCGATGAAGTGTGAGTAATCGACATCACTCACTCAATTAGTTTGTGCAAACAAATTAAGTGTGGGGTGGTGCCATCACTATTTTCTTTTTTGATTATAGTGAATTTTACGAAATGAGACTAACATGACCCTATTATGATCTCAGGTAACATGGCACCGAAAGGATGACAGGGAAAGGAGAAAGCATCCACCTCACAAAAAGGTCAAAAAAGGACCAGGCTGATTCCTCCTCTCTTCAAGTGCCTCTACGCACTTTTGGGATCAAGTGGGTTCTGGAGGAGGAAGGGAAGGAATGGTATAGAAACAATAAAGTGAAGAAATATGTCCATGTGGAGTTAATGCAGAAGGAAAGTTTAGCAAAGAACTGCCCTCGCATTTTGGCAAAGATTATGGCACTAAATCTTGACTTTATCTTCCGAGACATGGGCGAATGTAATCTTGATTTGACTCGAGAGTTTTATGCCAACTGGTCCCCAAGGACTATGGGAAATGAATTAAAGATTCGGGGGCAAGTCTTGCAATTGAATGTGGATTTCTTCAACTCTTTCCTGGGTACTTCAAGTGTGGATCAATCACTACTCAAGGAGCTCTACAACAGAACTCCCTACAGAGCCATCAGACATACATTGTATGGATCAAGGTCCATGACCCGGTGGACTCGTCACAAAGATAATGGTCGTCACAATACTTACCCATATGCTTGTTTGAACATAGAAGCTCGCATATGGTTAAGAATAGTCAA
>NW_025847794.1:831-1982 GCF_002878395.1 Capsicum annuum | reverse complement strand
AGTAAACAACCTTATAACTTTAACGACCACCGTTTAACCTTATAACCAGCGTTAAGTAAACAACCTTATATTAGTAAATAACCTCATAACCTTAACAGCCACCGTTTAACCTTATAACCTTATATTAGTAAACAACCTTATAACCTTAACGGCCACCGTTTAACCTTATAACCTTAAAACCTTAACGACCACCGTTAACCTTATAACCAGCGTTAAGTAAACAACCTTATATTAGTAAACAACCTTATAACCTTAACGACCACCATTTAACCGTATAACCTTATATTAGTAAACAACCTTATAACTGTAACGGCCACCGTTTAACCTAATAACCTTATAACGTTATAACCTTAACGGTCACCGTTTAAACTTATAACCTTATAACCTTAAAGGCCAAAGTTTAACAGTATAACCACCGTTAAGTAAACAAACTTATATTAGTAAACAATCTTATAACCTTAACGACCACCATTTAACCTATAACCTTATATTAGTAAACAGCCATATAACCTTAACAGCCACAGTTTAACCTTATAACCTTAGAGACCACCGTTAAACCTTATAACCACCGTTAAGTAAACAACCTTATAACCTTAACAGCCACCGCTTAACCTTATAACCTTATATTAGTAAACAACCATATAACCTTAACGACCACCGTTTAACCTTATAACCAGCGTTAAGTAAACAACCTTATATTAGTAAATAACCTCATAACCTTAACAGCCACCGTTTAACCTTATAACCTTATATTAGTAAACAACCTTATAAACTTAACGGCCACCGTTTAACCTTATAACCTTATAACCTTAACGACCACCGTTTAACCTTATAACCACCATTAAGTAAACAACCTTATAACCTTATAACCTTAACGACCACCGTTTAACCCTATAACCTTATATTAGTAAACTACTTTATAACCTTATAACCTTAATCTCTGCCAAGTATCTCATATCGTAGAATGTAGATCATTATAAATCACAATAATTAACAAGTTAAAACACTTTATCAAAAATAGATAAAAGTTCTATTCAACTCTCAAAATTTTATCGGTGCAACATAAATTATGACAAAATAAAAAATTATCCTGATTAATTGCAACTAAATATTTAAAGTAAATCAATTTTATTGTTTTAATTGACTTTTAT
>NW_025847794.1:0-731 GCF_002878395.1 Capsicum annuum | reverse complement strand
TTAGTAAACAACCTCATAACCTTAACAGCCACCGTTTAACCTTATAACCTTATATTAGTAAACAACCTTATAACCTTAACGACCACCGTTTAACCTTATAACCTTATAACCTTAACGACCACCGTTTAACCTTATAACCACCGTTAAGTAAACAACCTTATAACCTTATAACCTTAACGACCACTGTTCAACCCTATAACCTTATATTAGTAAACTACTTTATTACCTTATAACCTTAATCTCTGCCAAGTATCTCATTTCATAGAATGTAGATCATTATAAATCACAATAATTAACAAGTTAAAACACTTTATCAAAAATAGATAAAAGTTCTATTCAACTCTCAAACTTTTATCGGTGCAACATAAATTATGACAAAATAAAAAATTATCTTAATTAATTGCAACTAAATATTTAAAGTAAATCAATTTTATTGTTTTAATTGACTTTTATATACAAAAAATAATCTTTTTATTTAATTATTTATTTTAGAAAATTATATTTTTAAATTACTTTTTACTTATACAGAAATACTAACATTTAAACTTGACTTTAAATTTTTAAATTAAAAAATTAATAAATTTAATTTAATAAAATAAATTTCTAATGAATATTTTCTTAGAATTTATGTTGGGTCAATATGTATCAAGTTAAAAAGAAATAAAGAAAAATATATAGTAAAAATTTATTATTGTGAAAGATAAATATAATGAACTATAGAATAATGTTTA
>NW_025847793.1:0-1670 GCF_002878395.1 Capsicum annuum | reverse complement strand
GCTCCGAAAGGACGATAGGGAAAAGAGAAAGCATCCACCTCACAAAAGGATCAAAAACGGTCAAGAAAGGACCAGGTTGATTTCTCCTCTCATCAAGTGCCTCGATGCACTTTTGGGATCAAATAGGTTCTGGAGGAGGAAGGGAAGGAATGGTATAGAAACAATAAGGTGAAGAAATATGTACATGTGGATTTGATGCAGAAGGAAAGTTTAGCAAATAAATGCCGTCACATTTTGGCAAAGATTATGGCACTAAATCTTGAATTTAAATTTCGAGACATGGGCGAATGTAATCTTGATTTGACTCGAGAGTTTTATGCCAACTGGTCCCCAAGGACTACAGGAAATAAAGTAAAGATTTAGGGGCAAGTCTTGCAATTGAACGCTGATTTCTTCAACTCTTTCCTGGGAACTCTAAGTGTGGATCCATCACCACTCAAGGAGCACTACAACAGACCTCCCTACAGAGCCATCAGATATACGTTGTGTGGATCAAGGTCCATGACCCGGTGGACTCGTCACAAAGATAATGGTTGTCACAATACTTACCCATATGCTTGTTTGAACAGAAAAGCTCACATTGGTTAAGAATAGTCAACTCCTGCTTGATTCCTAGGACACAATATACTAAGGTCACGCGTGATCGAGTCTGCTTGGTGTATGCTCTAATGACAAATGTTCCCATCAACATTGGTGCAGTTATACGAATGTCGATGCGAAAAGCAAGGGTGTACAAAAGGTCC
The DNA here is from genome assembly GCF_002878395.1 of Capsicum annuum. Classification (NCBI taxonomy): domain Eukaryota; kingdom Viridiplantae; phylum Streptophyta; class Magnoliopsida; order Solanales; family Solanaceae; genus Capsicum; species Capsicum annuum. Next base: position 927 of record NW_025847793.1, on the reverse strand, counting down.
CATTTCAGTTTTGGCAATTTGTTGACTGCAATCTTAAGGAAAGAGCACATTGAGGAGGAGCCAGCAGACCATAAGTTGCCACATAACCCGAAGAAGGTAGATCTCATAAAAATCAAAGATCCAGAAATTGGTCAAGGCATCAACCTTACCACTGCTGAGAGACATGCTCGAGATGAGAGTTTTTTTCGCCATCTATATGGCATGACTCGATTTACTATGATGAATGGGGGTCGTGTGCCGACTGATGCAGAGCTTTGGCAGTTGGACTATGACTACCTGCTTAATGAGCATGCTCGGGCCATGTGTGGAGTGGGGGTAAATTTTGAGAAACCTCTAGATGATGATGTGTCGACAAACGATGATCACCGACTACTAGACTCTGATGTGGAGGACAACTCTGATGATGAAGACTCTGATGATGATTCTGACGTAGGGGGTATGACCCCAGATATAGAGGAGGAGTCTGACTAACCAGGTTTTTGCTTATTTATTTACACTGAGGGTAGTATGTTTCGTATAAGTGTGGGGTACGGGTATGTGTTTGCGGATTGCCTTGTCTGCTGTATTACGTACTGCCTGCCTGCATTTATTCTATAGTTGTTTTGATTTAGTCGTAGTTAGTTAGTTGTAATTAGTCATATTTTTTCATAAAATTGTTCTTATAGACGGCATGGCATTATAATAGGAGTTTGTGCTGAATCACTACTATTGAAACATTTAGGCTCTAAGTTTGACTCATTCTGTAATAATTGCTTGTGGTTTAATTCATTCATCTGTTGGGTCAAGAATCTATAATGCTCCTAATTAAGTTGACCATGTGCCATGTGTGTGTAAGGTTATTGTATATTCTTTGTTGTGACTGATGCTAGAACTTGCCTGGTGTGTGTGTGAAGCGAAATAAAGATTGTGAGTTTAGGAGATGATTTA
>NW_025847792.1:0-2512 GCF_002878395.1 Capsicum annuum | reverse complement strand
TCTCTCTCATGGGTATTTCTCAAGTTTTTCATTATGAGTATGTGAATATTCACTTGCCATATTTCTGGATCCTTGTAAATATTCACTTGCCCTATACAGATCCTTGTAAATATTTACTTGCAATTTACAGATCCTTGTTAGTTGTAAATATGCATTGGACGATGATGAAAGAAAGACACAGAAAAAAAAGTTTTCTCCATTCTAGTCTTTTGCTGTTTTTACATTTCAAGAAAAAATAACAAGAATCCTACAGATTCTGACAACCTTTTGCCGGCTCTTACTTTTTCAAATCTTTGATTTAGTAATTTCTCTTTTTTTTTATTATTTACCTTGATTATTTTTTTTATCAGAAGGATTTGATAAGTTCTTTGAATTGTTCTTGTGCTATTTGTTTGTGGGGTATTTTATTAATTTTCAGTAAAAGACTAGTAGTAAATAGTTTCGCGTCATGTCTCTTCTGGTAGTAGTATTAGTATATATTTTTCTTTTCTACTTGTTGTATTGTATACCTCTATTTTCTTACTTGCTACTGCTGTTAATATCCTCGTGTTTTTGCTTTCCTTGCCGAGGATTTATAGGAAACAAATTTTCTACTTGTCAAGGTAGTGGTTACGTATGTTGTTGTTGAAGAAGAAGAATATAGAAAGAGAGATGTTTTACTTTGTCTCATAAGTATTTAGTTAGCTTGCAGTATTTTCATGAATGAATAATGATTTGTGAGTGGCTGTTTATGAGTGCTTTGCTCTGTCCTTTGAAATCTCATGGACACTAGTTTGATTCATGTACAGTCTCCATACATAGAGATGATGAAGAACAACTTCTTGTTTTTTCAATCATCAACTAATGATGAAAACAAGACCCCTTCACCACCATTAAAGTCCAAGGAAGTTTCTTATTGGAGAAGTGTTTCATTGTCATCTGGATCCTTCTATGACAGTGGGTCAGGAAAAAAGAATTTCACGGATTTGAGCAAATCTCCCTATGGTCACAGTAAGAAAGTTCATCCTAAGAAATCTGGACGTGATTCAAGCCGGTATGCATATCATTTTGCTGTAGCTTTCTTTTTCACACTTAAACTAATGTTTTAATTTGCATTTGCTTGTCCAAAGTAATAACAAATGTTTCTTCACGGCAAAGACCTTAGCGTTCCAGTGTTGATTCAGACTATTAGAAGATTGACAAAGGAGAAGGTACAAATGGCTTCTGAAGTTTCAAGCATGCTACGAAATCAAGTTGCTGAAAGGGCTTCTGCTAAGGAAAAAGCTATCATATTACAGCCAGAACTAGATTCACGGACACGAAGATTGGAGACAGAAAAGAATGAGTTACAATCAGTACTAGAAAAGGAGTTGGATAGAAGATCCAGTGATTGGTCTCTAAAACTTAAGAAATACCAAATTGAACAACATAGACTCCGTGAAAGGGAGAGGGAGCTTGCAGAGCAAAATGTTTCTCTACAAAGGGAAGTCTCTTCATTTAATGAGAAGGAAGTAGATAATAGAATCAAGATGTCATTTTCGGAGAAACCCCTTGAAGATTTGTCTAAGAGAATGGAGCAAGTGTCAGAGGAGAATCAAAATCTAAGGCAGCAGTTCACTCAGTTACAAGCGGAATATCGAGTAGCTCAAGAAAATAGAGATTATGTTCGGGAAAACTACTAGGAAAAGGTTAAAGAGCTTAAATCGGAGACTTTACTGACATCTGTGCTAAGGGAGAAGCTCTATTCCGAGAAGATAGACATAAAGCAACTTCAGGCTGATCTAGCTGCAACAGTTAGAGGTAACGACATTCTCAAATGTGAAGTGCAAAATGCGTTGGATGCTCTTTCTTATGCCACACCCATGTTGAAATATCTCGAGCTTCAGGTAAGCAGACAATGTTAAGATCTCGTTGCAACGGAATAGTTTTTATTTTTCAACTTTGGATACCTCGTCTTCATAAATGATAGCCTGTCCGCATGTTACTCTCTCTGTATTGGCTTTCTACTTCTGTTTGATTTTAGATTCATCTTTGTTCCGTCTGAAGTTCACGGTTTTCTTTATGAACTTGTATACATGAGTTGCTGGCATGTGGTAGTCTTCTGTGAAATGTCTGATCGCCTTAGTGTGTAATCACTTGAACCAACCAAGAACATGATAAACTTTGTGATATCCTCAAACCCATTGATATTATTGTGCTCTGATGTGGTAAAGTTACCCAAAGGGGTTTCGGTAAGTTTGCTCGTTCATCTGACTTAATTCTTGGACAAGCTCACGAGTTATCTACTGTGAATTTTAACATTTAAAAAGGATTCACGATTTGGTTGAACTTCTAGGCTATGAGTTTGTTTTGAATTTCTGATGAAATGTTATTGGTGATCTTTGTGTCTTTTTTGTTTTTCATGGTTTACGGTTGATTCTGGCAGGTGCTAAAAAAGGACAAAAATATCAACTAGCTCACTAATGATTTGCAAGAATGCATGAAGGAACTTGGCGTTGTGAAGGCGATACTACCAAAAGTATTACAGGAGAGG
>NW_025847791.1:0-1593 GCF_002878395.1 Capsicum annuum | reverse complement strand
TCCACTTTATCCGCCTGGATTTGGTTCATACGCTAATGTGTCTAGCGCTGCTGGCACATCCACCATGCGTCCTCCAAATCCATCATTCACGAATAACCCACTTTTTATTCCGGCTGTGACAACCAATATAAATTCTCCATCAATGATACAGAAGCCTATCAACGCGCTAAATCATGATCAAGTCTATCCTTCTGAATTGGCATTCAAACCCGTAAATTCATATTAGCCCACTCATAAGCCTGAGTCTCATATCGTGATTGAGAAGGCTATTATAAATGAAGAACGAGAAGAGATAGCTAGAAAAGTGAGGAGTCTGAAGCAGAGTATGAGAAACATACAAGGATTGGGAGGACACAAAAACGTCTCTTTCAAAGACCTGTGTATGTTCCCTAATGTTCATTTACCAATAGGGTTCAAGATCCCAAAATTCAACAAATATAGTGGTCATGGTGACCCAGTGGCCCACTTGAAAAGGTATTGCAATCGACTCAGAGGATCAGGAGGGAAAGAGGAGCTGCTTATGTCCTATTTCGGAGAAAGTCTGACGGGAATAGCCACCGAATGGTTTATTGATCAAGACATCTACCATTGGCACGTTTGGGATGATATGGCTCAAGATTTTGTACAACAATTTCAATACAATCTCGATATTATCCCTAACCGTACTTCTCTTGCTAATATGAAGAAAAAACCATCTGAAAATTTTCGAGAGTTTGCCATAAAATGGAGAGAACAGGCATCTAGAGTCAAACCGCCACTGAAGGACCAGGAATTGATTGACGTTTTTCTCCAAACTCAAGAGTCCAATTATTTTCATCATTTACTAGCCGCGGTTGGCAAACCTTTCGTTGAAGAAATAAAAATTGGGGAAATGGTGGAGAATGGCATCAAATCAGGAAAAATCATGAGCCAAACCGCCCTCAGGGCCACTACACAAGCCATTCAGAGTGGATCAGGTAGTTTTAGAAATCGGAAGAAAAAGGAGGAAGGATCCATGATGGCATCAGGACCGGGAAATACCCAAAGGGGACGGAACTCCCCTTATGTTCATGTCCAAAAGGGACAACCCAGCCCTCCTCAACATTATTATACACCTCAACCTGCTGTTCTTAATGCTCAAGCGTATGCCTGACCTCCTCAGCGTCCACAATGGCGGGCACCTGCGTCCACGGCAGCCAAATTTACAAGCCCCTCGTAATCCGTATGTTCAGGCAGACTATGCAAGAGAACAGAGGCCAAGGGAAAACTTCACCCCAATTGGAGAATCATATACGAGCCTGTTGCAGAGATTGGTCAAATTAGGATGGATTGAACCTGTTTTGCCTTTCAAAATGGATCCGAATGCAAGTTGGTTTGATCCTAATGTAAGGTGTGAGTACCATTCAAACGTCCAAGGTCACAGTACCAAAAATTATTGGAATCTGAAGAGAGCCATTGAAAAGTTAATCAAAAGCAAGGCAATCGTAATACAAAAAGAAGAAGCACCGAATATCACCGACAATCCACTTCCTAATCATAGTAACATACACATCGTGGGGATGATTTGTAACAATAGAGACTACAGGCCAACAAGCCAAGCAATGATGGAAATAG
>NW_025847790.1:0-1271 GCF_002878395.1 Capsicum annuum | reverse complement strand
TCTGAAGTTAAGCGTGCTTTGGAGAGAGTTGTACTAGGATGGGTGACACCCTGGGAAGTCCTCGTGTTGCATCCCTTCTTTTTTTATTCCTTTAAAATTCGGTTTAATTTTGCCGGTTCGATGGGCGAATCTTTTTATTTTTTCTCTTGGCGGAAAGAAGAAAGCGGGCAAGGAGCAGGGGTGCGCGTTCGATGTGTGACTGGCGGCGCAGGAGAAAGAGGCATAATAGAATTTGGAGTGCTGGAAATGACGGATGCGATCATACCAGCACTAACGCACCGGATCCCATCAGACCTCCAAAGTTAGCGTGCTTGGGCGAGAGTAGTGTTGCATCCCTTCCTTTTTTTTTTTCCTTTAAAATTCGGTTTAATTTTGCCCGTTCAATAGACGAATCTTTTTGTTTTTCCTCTTGGCGGAAACGAGAAAGGGGGCAAGGCGCAGGGCTGCGCGTTCGATGTGTGACTGGCGGCGCAGGAGAAAGAGGCATAACAGAATTTGGAGTGCTGGGAATGACGAATTGGATCATACCAGCACTAACGCACCGGTTCCCGTCAGAACTCTGAAGTTAAGCGTGCTTGGGCGAGAGTAATACTAGGATGGGTGACCCCCTGCGAAGTCCTCGTGTTGCGTCCCTTCCTTTTTTTTTCCTTTAAAATTGGGTTTAATTTTGCCGGTTCGATCGGCGAATCTTTTTGTATTTCCTCTTGGCGGAAACGAGAAAGGGGGCAAGGCGCAGGGGCGCGCGTTCGATGTGTGAATAGCGGCGCAGGAGAAAGAGGCATAATAGAATTTGGAGTGCTGGGAATGACGGATGTGATCATACCTGCACTAACGCACCAGTTCCCGTCAGAACTCCAAAGTTAAGCGTGCTCTGGCGAGAGTAGTACTAGGATAGGTGACCCTCTGGGAAGTCCTCGTGTTGCATCCCTTCCTTTTTTTTCCTATAAAATTCGATTTAATTTTGCCGGTTCGATCGGCGAATCTTTTTGTTTTTCCTCCTTGCGGAAACAAGAAAGGGGACAAGGCGCGGAGGCCCGCGTGCGGGGTGTGACGGGCGGTGGAGAAGAAAGAGGCATAATAGAATTTGGAGTGCTGGGAATGACGGATGCGATCATACCAGCACTAACGCACCGGATCTCATCAGAACTCCGAAGTTAAGCGTGTTTGGGCGGGAGTAGTACTAGGATGGGTGACCCCCTGGGAAGTCCTCGTCTTGCTTCCCATCCTTTTTTTTTTCCTTTAAAATTCGGTTTAATTTTGCTGGTTCGATC
>NW_025847789.1:0-1069 GCF_002878395.1 Capsicum annuum | reverse complement strand
CAAGTAATCCACCGGGCGCCTTGTGTTCCACCTTGTCTTGTTGGCAAACAAGGCAAGTGCAAACGTATACCTCTATGTCGTCCCTCATACGAGTCCAATAATAAGCTGCTTCTAACAAGGCCATGGTGCGTTTCTGTCCCGGATGACCAGCCCACGTCGTGTCATGGCCCTCCTTGATCAACAAGCGCCTAAGATTTTTCCATCTAGGCATATACACTCGCCTTTCGGTGGTGTATAATAGTCTGTCTTCTTCCCAAAACTTTTGGGTCTTGCCTTTGCGTTCCAAATCAAGAAGTTGTTTGGCAACGGGATCATGCTCCATCCCTTCCTTGATAGTATCCAGCACACCACAGCTGGTCGTGCTCAACAGTGACGCCAAGACAACCTTGCGGCTTAATGCATCGGCCACAACATTTGCCTTTCCCGGTTTATAATCCAAGGAGTAATCAAATTCCACCAAGAAGTCTTGCCATCGAGCCTACTTCGGTGATAGTTTCTTTTGTGATTGGAAGTAGCTGGTCGCTACATTATCCGTCTTGACGATGAAATGAGCCCCCAACAAATAGTGACGCCATGTCCTTAGGCAATGGACGATGGCCGTCATCTCTTTTTCGTGGACTGTGTAGCGCCGCTTTGCTTCATTCAATTTTCTGCTTTCAAACGCTATCGGATGGCCCTCTTGCATTAGGACACCACCAATAGCAAAGTCAGATGCATCCGTTTGCACCTCAAACAGTTTCGTGAAGTCCGGTAAAGCCAAAACCGATTCCTTGATGATGGCTGCCTTGAGGTTGTCGAATGCCCCTTGACACGAACTATTCCACTCCCAAGCATGATTGTTCTTCAATAAATCCGTGAGAGGAGCAGCAATATCCGAGTATCCAAGGATAAATCTACGGTAATAATTGGCTAGGCCAAGAAAGGACCGTAATTCGGGCACCTTCATTGGAACCTCCCAATCCCAGATCGCCTCAACTTTGTTGCTATCCATTTGGATCTGCCCTTGGCTGATCGTATGGCCCAAGAATTGTACCTTTGGTTGTGCAAAAGTGCACTTCTCCCTTTTGAC
>NW_025847788.1:0-2540 GCF_002878395.1 Capsicum annuum | reverse complement strand
TCCACGCCAACCAATTTTGGTACCCTTATTAAGGTACTAGCACCCTTCCAATTAGGTTACAGGTTGGACCCTATTTGCTCATATTTGGGTATTTATTGTTAGGTCTCATATTCCTTAGTTTTATGTTTTAGTTCCAGATTATGCATAACCTTGTATTCATTTTATTCAGTACAATATTGATAAGTTAAAATTTTATTTACTTGGTCATTGCATCAGTTCACATCCCATAGTTTTTTACCCTATATTCATGCATGACCATCGATTTAGTTTTACCTTCTTTTATACTATAAAATTTTAGACTGTCATATCTTTTACATATAGCCATGTCTTAAATACATATTTCAGCAAGTAGTTTATGTCTTAGTTTCAAAGCATGTTTTAAGTATTTTCATGACTAGTACATATCTCACATACTCAGTACATTCTAAAGTACTCATCGTATACCTTTTCTACCTAAATTATTTATGTGATATAGATTTAGGTACTTGCTCTTAGGATCATAGTCAGGTAGATAACAACATTCAACAAGCAGGTGATGAGTTCTCTTATTTTGAGGAGTCAAGTTTATTGCAATTCTTGTATTTTATTTTGTTATTCTTGTATAATTTTTTTGGATAGTTGGGGTCATGTCCCGACTACCTATAGTTAGTTAGTAGAGGCATCATAGATAGTCAGTTAGAGTCATTATATATTCTTTAAGTTCCTCTTTCTTTTAGATACAATGTTGTAAACTTTGAGCAGTAATATATTGAAATACTTATCTCATTATTATGCTTCCACTCAGGAAATTTAGATTTTGTATATATTTTAATCAGTTTATCAAGAATCATGCCGGTATTATAGGTTAGCATGTGATCACGTATGGTTCTTAGCGTCGTGTTACGACTAGGGAGTAGTCTTGAGTCATGACATTTTTTCTTTGTAGCCAATTTGAACCAACAAAGATTTTTAAATAGGGAATTAGCTCTAAAAAAATAGTTGCTTGCAATTGAAATGTCAGTCCCAGCAAGTCATAAATGACTTAGGGTATCTGTAAAAAGCTCTAAACGGCAAGAATAAACAGAAATATAGAAAATAACATGATGGATCATTACAATTGTTGTCTGGTAGATAGCCTTTTGATGCTTGATGATGATTTCTGCTACTTTTGGCCTTAGTTCTCAATTTTTTTCTAAATTATAGATTTATCCTCCTAGCTGAAGGAGTGTACTTGAGTTGATTTAGCATGGTTTCATCCTCAATTTGTGGGACCTTCTGGAGTAGATTATTTGGTTTTGAGAATTTGTGTTGTGGACACCTGGCTATTAGTTTTAAGGGCTATTTGGATCGATTGTAACCTTGATAGGACATCACAGGCGTTGATACTCTACATTTATGTATCCAAGTAGCACCCTATAGGATTATCTTATGCTTGTCATAATGGGTTATCAATAGATCAGCTTTAGCTCTTTGAGGTTAGTGTGATGAAGTTACACGGGCAGGATTGGGGCGACATTTTTGATGGTTCAGAGTATATGGCCAATTTGGAAAGACAAAAAAGGTTATATTTGGATATTGGAGCTGGTCACATGATTCATGCCTTAGGTTGTCTTTGATTGCCTTTGTCTTAGATATACTTTGTTTGGTTGTGCTAGTATTGATATGGTATTAGTGTGTTATGGTTTGGATTTGCATATACTAGCCATCCTCAGTTCAATTAGAGATTAGTTGGTTGTCGGGATTGATAATTCTCAAATTACTCCTAAATAGGTGTAAGCAATCGCTGTCAATACTATAACCCAACTTAGATTGGGGTCGAATCCATAAAGAGTAAAGATAAGGAATTCAAAGCTTAAGAGTGTTGAAAGTCAACTAGGGGTTTCCTCGTGATTTGTATAAAACAAACATAAATGTAAAATGGGGGATTTAGTTTTATGTTTTAGAGTAATAATTTCCTTACATTTAGTACATCATCTTTATATTGAAAATGCTAAGAGTATAATCGATGCGAAAAAGGTTTTGGGGTTATGCAATTCTAGGTGTGGGTTCATGCATGGGTAATAGAAAATCTATTCAACTTTAGTTAGGAATCATGGGTAGGCTAGATTTAGAGGTCTTGATGTTAATCTTTCAATAAATCACCAAATTTCATGAATGAGTTCTTTTGAATACCTCATAAGTGTAACAATTTTACCAATCTATTGCCTCAATTAACATCCTTATGTCTAAGAGATGTCATTCAATGAAATACTTTAAGTTATTGACTGCATTTATTTCTCAACCATATTCCCTCTTTTAAGGATGAAATAGATTCAAGGGTAATTAGGGTTTGCAACCCCCAATTCTTAGTTAAATCATGAAATAAATACAAAAACCATAACAACTAGCTAACTAGGAGAAAAAATAAACAAAATCTATGCACTAATCACAATCTATTCAAGCATAACCCAAAGTTTAGATTTAGCTATGCATAGAGAGAAGAAGTAGAGATATACCAAAATGATCATTAAATTGCTCTATGAAAATTAAAGGGAATGTACTTCCAATCTTTGAGTTACAAC
>NW_025847787.1:739-1961 GCF_002878395.1 Capsicum annuum | reverse complement strand
TATTTAATTTCTTACAATTATAGCCTATTTTTACCCAATCCATTACAATCTTAACCCAATTTCTTACAATTTAAGCCATTATTTTTCATCCTAGCCACATTTTAATTCCCCCATGACATTAAATAACAGTCGTCGATCAAAAACCAATCCAACGGTTGACATCAAAAGGTCTCTCTTTCCCTATTCCAAACCTATAAACCCTAACTCAAATTTTTTTCCCCAACTTCCGCCTCTATCTCTCCATCTCTCTCTTCACTCTCTCTACAAACACCTCTGAATCTCGATCTCCCCCCCTTCTCCTCCGATCTCTCCATTGCCAATCGACTACCAAAACCACCCCCTCCTCTCCGAGTCCTTGTCGCCATGCCGCAATCTCCGGCGAACAGCGTTCACCGTCGTCTCTTCCTTATCCTCCATACATGCTGCCAGCTCCTACCCCAGGCGAGTCCAGCCGCTGCTCCGATGGCCAGCCCCCTCCCTTCTCGTCCTCCACCAACGAAGTGCGCCACCAGTGGCGCTGCCATCGACGTTGACGGCCAGCAGAGCCTCCACGCCGCCGCTCCATCCTCCGTCCTCCAGTCGCCTTCTTTCTCCCCTCTAGCGAACGTTTAACAGCCGCGACGCACTCTCGACTCCTCTCCCACGGCGATACCTCCGGCAAACCCCTTCGGCGTTCCAACCATGCAACCCTTCCTCATCAAAAATGAAGAATACGTCTTCAGGTTTGATCCCGTGTTCGAAATATGTTTGTGAACTTTAGTACTATTTCTTCATCTGTGTCTCTCATAAGTGAGGCCACGTTTGATTTTTGCTGAATAAATATGTTGATTTTAAGTCTGTGATTTTCATTCGACAATATTTTCATGTCCTGCTAGATTGAAATTTCGTGACGCTTAACTTGAATGGTGAGTCAATTTGTTCGTGTCTCTTTGGTATGTGCAAACACGCCTAACTTCTTGCAACTTCACATTATTTATGCCTCATAGTCAATATAGGTAATTTTGTATGGGAAAAGCATGTATGTGACGATTCGAGGATTTTTTCGTAAATCTTTAATAAGGCTAATATATGCACATTTTGACTGTTTGGGAATGATCCTGTACCAATTTGATTTGAGAAAAGCATCTCAGTAATTGATTTTTTATTCTTCAGATTTTTTCATAAACTTTAATAACGCTAATATGTGCACGTTTTGACTGTTTGGGTATGATCCTGTACCAAT
>NW_025847787.1:0-639 GCF_002878395.1 Capsicum annuum | reverse complement strand
AATAAGGCTAATATGTGCACGTTTTGACTGTTTGGGTATGATCCTGTACCAATTTGATTTGAGAAAAGCATCTCAGTAATTGATTTTTTATTTTTCTTGCCTTACTTGGTTGACAGACATCCCCTCATACGTTAATTATGGTAAATTTAGATACCTCTTCTTGATTTCATTAAATAAGTAGGAAGAATCTCTTTTTACTTGTTCTATTCATGGAAATTTCAAATGTTATAATAGGGTATTATTTATTTATGGCAACTATAGCATGGTTGGTGGAACAGATTGATTTACCCCATCCATTTAAGGGAACAATCCCCTTAGTTGATTCATGATATGTTATTCTTCTTCCATTAAATATTATTCTTCCTTCATTATTTGGGATTGTGGACGGCCCACCTCACTATATAAACTCACCATTCTCTTTTTCTAATAGGAAAAACTTCTCCTCCGCTATTAGTCCCTCAATTTTCTCTTGAAAGTACTTTGAAGTTCTTTGGCACTTTGGATTTTGAAAAATATTCGGTCTTGTCCTTGCTGCAATTGCTTTGGGTTCTATTATTATTGTTTGGTGCCTAATCGGTTAGTCTCTATCGACGCATTCTTTTCTTATTCTGTAGCATTTGTGATAGCAAAGCATAGAAA
>NW_025847786.1:0-1279 GCF_002878395.1 Capsicum annuum | reverse complement strand
GTCCGTTTAATTTATCGTGGCCATTTGGGTCAATAAACGGGCAAAACGGCACAAACGGAGCATTTTCGAGACAAATTGGTACGCTATAGACCATGGTTTCGGGGCTGGGGCCGGGGTACGGGTGTGGTGTGGGACGAAAATCGACGAGGGCGTGCCAAGGAGTTTGTGGATCGTCCCAGTGTGGTTAATTTAATTTATCATGGCTATTCGGGTGGACAAATGGGTAAAATGACCCAAACGGGGCCTTTTCGGACCAAATTGGTGTGCTATAGAGCCCATTGTTTTGGGGGTGGGCCAGGGGTCCGGGCGTGGTGTTGCTAAAAAATCGACGGGGGCGTGCCAGGGAAGTTGGGGATCGTCTCAGCATGGTCCATTTAATTTATCGTGGCTATTTCGGTGTAAAGACGGGCGAAACAGTGCATACGGGGAATTTTTGGGCAAAATCGGTGTGCTATAGCCCACGTTTTTAGGGGTGGGCCTGGGGTCCAGGCATGTTGTGGGCTAAAACTTGACGAAGGCGTACCCAGGAGGCTGGGGATCATCCCAGTGTGGTCCGTTTAATATATTGTGGCCATTTTGGTGGACAAATGGGAGTAACGGCGCGAATGGGGCATTTTCGAGTCAAATCGGTGTGCTATAGCTCACAGTTTTGGGGGTGGGCTCGGGGTTCGAGCATGGTGTGGCCCAAAAATCGATGAGAGCGTGCCAGGGAGGTTGGGGATCATCTCAATGTGGTCCGTTTAATTTAATTTGGCCATTTGGGTGGACAAATGGACAAAACAGCCTGAACGGGGCATTTTTGGGCCAAATCGATGTGCTATTGCCCACGGTTTTAGGGGTGGTCCCGGGGTTCGGGCATGGTTTGGGCCGAAAATCAAAAGGGGCGTGCTTGGGAGGTAGGGGATCGTCCAGTGTGGTTCGTTTAATTTTTGTGGCCATTTAGATCGATAAATGGGTAAAACAACGTGAACGGGGCATTTTTGGGTTAAATCGGTGTGCAATAGCCTACTATTTTGGGGGTGGGCCCGGGGTTCGGGAGTGGTGTGGGCCAAAAATAAAAGTGGACATTTCTGGGAGGTTGGGGATCATCCCAGTGTGGTCCGTTTAATTTGTCGTGGTCATTTTGGTGGATAAACGGGAGTAACAGTGCAAACGGGGCATTTTCAAGTCAAATCGGTGTGCTATAGCTCACGGTTTTGGGAGTGAGCTCGGGGTCCAGGCGTGGTGTGGCAAAAAATTGATGAGGGCGTGCCAGGGAGGTTGCGGATCGACCCAGTGT
>NW_025847785.1:0-1073 GCF_002878395.1 Capsicum annuum | reverse complement strand
TATGTACTACTTGTTAATATCTGAACATCAAACATATTTTTGAAGAATAGAAACACAATACCATGCTAACCATCATAACCTGGCAAATTAAAAGTTCTCTTTTTCCTACCATGACATGCCATTAGCCATAATAAAACCACAAAGAACCTTATGGTAGTAATTTTCATGCCCTATTTTTGCCAAGGTCAAACAAAACATGACTTATTGGACTCTAAAGAATTAAAATTTTGTATAAAGTCGCCACCTAATTTTTAAAGAAAAATAAGGAAACCTATTTATTTGTTAATACGTATGATTAATGTTAGACCAAACTTATCAATGAGGGAGGAGGGATAAATATTTAAATAATATAAAAGTGTATGTGTATTAAATATAAAATAATTCTTTGAAAAAAATATAAATGTTTAAAACCATGTAAAATTATATGTATATTAACTATATAAATAAAAACATTTAAAAGATATGTATAAAATGTATAAATTACGTGTGAAAAAAAAAAGAATTTTATGACAAACGAAAAGAAATGTATTTTAATGTGTCATGAAAAGAAAAGGTATTTACAAGTAATATTTTTATTTGATTTAAATTATGAAAAAGTAAAATTTATCTGAGAAGAAAAGATTACACAATACGTGAATTACTTGATTAACTTGATTCTTTTATGTAAATATTAACTGCCTAAGTTTTGCCTAAAAGTGATGAAATTATGTAAATAAAGAATATTTCCCCCCGGCACCCAAAAAGTAAAGTTTTCACTATTTTTTATCTTTATATACTATTATACAAATGAAAATAAACTACAAACATAAATCTCGGAATTATGTATAAGTACTTGATAGAAAAATAATTATTAAAGTAAGTGAAATAATGTGCACACATGTACATATAGATGTACGTATAAAAATAAAATTTTGTTATAACGTGGGATCGGATTAAGTTTTAGACTCACCATGGATACGAAGTGGTTGCTCAACTAATTGGCCATCCTAAATCGCCTTGCCAAGATACGAATCATAAAACCTTTTATGTTGTCGTGGTGTTATAAAAGTTTCGTCATTGCCCGAAATATTTAA
>NW_025847784.1:373-1124 GCF_002878395.1 Capsicum annuum | reverse complement strand
ACAGAAAGTAAAATCCCATTTTTCAGGAGGGTATTGAATAGAAAGTAGAATCCCATTTTTTAGGAGGGTCCTGCACAGAAAGTAAAATCCCCGTTTTCAGGAGAGTCCTGAACATAAAGTAGAATCCCATTTTCAGGAGGGTCCTGAACATAAAGTAAAATCCAATTTTTCAAGAAGGTCCTAAAAATAAAGTAAAATCCCATTTTTCAGGAGGGTCCTGAACATTAAGTAAAATCCCATATTTTAGGAGGGTCCTGAACAGAAACTAAAATCGTATTTTCCAGGAGGGTCCTGAACAGACACTAAAATCCCATTTTTCAGGAGGGTCCTAAACATAAAGTAAAATCCACTTTTTCAGGAGGGTCCTGAACATAAACTAAAATTTCATTTTCTAGGAGTGTCCTGAACAGAAAGTAAAATCCCATTTTTTAGGAGGGTCCTGAACAGAAAGTAAAATCCCATTTTTCAGGAGGTTCCTGAACAAAAACTAAAATCCCATTTTCCAGGAGGGCTCTGAACAGATACTAAAATCCCATTTTTCAGGAGGGTCATGAACATAAAGTAAAATCCTGTTTTTTAGGAGGTTCCTGAACATAAAGTAAAAGGCCATTTTTCAGGAGGGTCTTGAACAGAAACTAAAATCCAATTTTCCAAGAGGATCCTGAACAGAAAGTAAAATCCCATTTTTCGGGAGGGTCATAAATAGAAAGTAAAATCCCATTTTTTTAGGAGGGTCCTGAACATAAAGTAA
>NW_025847784.1:0-273 GCF_002878395.1 Capsicum annuum | reverse complement strand
TTTTTAGGAGGGTCCTGAACATAAAGTAAAATCCCATTTTTCAAAAGTGTCCTGAACGTAAAGTAAAATCCCATTTTTCTAGAGGGCCCTGAACATAAAGTAAAATTTCATTTTTCAGGAAGGTCCTGAACAGAAAGTAAAATCCCATTTTTAGGAGGGTCCTAAACAAAAGTAAAATTCCATTTTTCAGGAGAGTCCTGAACAGAAACTAAAATCTAATTTTCCAGGAGTGTCCTCAACAGAAAGTAAACTCCTATTTTTCAGGAGGGTCCT
>NW_025847783.1:670-1151 GCF_002878395.1 Capsicum annuum | reverse complement strand
AGGAGGGTCATGAACATAAAGTAAAATCCCATTTTTTAGGAGGGTCCTGATCAGAAAGTAAAAATCCCATTTTTCAGGAGGGTCCTGAACATAAAATAAAATCCTATTTTTTCAGGAGTGTCCTGATCAGAAAGTAAAAATCCCATTTTTCAGGAGGGTCATGAACATAAAGTAAAATCCCATTTTTCAGGAGGGTCTTGAACAGAAAGGAAAATCCCATTTTTCAAGAGGGTCCTGAACATAAAGTAAAATCCCATTTTTCAGGAGGGTCCTGATCAGAAAGTAAAAATCCCATTTTTCAGGAGAGTCCTAAACATAAAGTAAAATCTCATTTTTCAGGAGGGTCCTAAACAGAAAGTAAAATCCCATTTTCAGGAGGGTCTTGAACATAAAGTAAAATCCCATTTTTCAGAAGGGTCCTGAACATAAAGTAAAATCCCATTTTTCAGGAAGGTCCTGAACAGAAAGTAAAATCCCATTT
>NW_025847783.1:0-570 GCF_002878395.1 Capsicum annuum | reverse complement strand
CATAAAGTAAAATCCCATTTTTCAGGAGGGTCCTGAACATAAAGTAAAATCCCATGGATGTGCATTTCCAATAGTAGCTGAATTAAGTGAGGCAAATTTGCCCCTATTTCAACAAAAAAAATTTGTCAGTTAAAAACTTAGTGGTGGTTTGCAGCTCTTGGCTTCTCAGGTATCTGTCCCAGCACTCGCTCCTTTCATCTTTCTTCCAAATCGCTGACACCTGCCCTTTCTTGCCGCATCATTAACCTGGATTTAGATTGAGGGAAATGAGTTCTGACTCAAATAATGGGTTTCCATTTTACCATGCCCCTGAGGTGCACTCTTTTCCCAAATCTGAATGCTTCCACGTATCCAATAGCCTGTCGGTTGATAGACATCCTTTGCTTCATGTTGAATTACGATCATATTTCTTTCCTGGGCTGTTCCTTGGCTTCTCCTCATATAATTGGAAAGACTGGTAGTAAATTTTGAAATCATTTCTCGCTTGTTTTGACACAGACTTGACTTAAAATGTAAAGAAATAATGGTGACTTTTATTTTGATAAATGACATAAAAAAACAAAAAGCATG
>NW_025847782.1:0-1576 GCF_002878395.1 Capsicum annuum | reverse complement strand
CTTGAACAACATCGCAGCTTGTGTTATAGATCCGTATTTAAGACTTCCTTCCTTACTTTCTTTCAAAAGAAACTTTGCAATTGCTTGACGTTCTTCTAATTTCAATCGTTTATTTCTGAAGGTTGAGTCTATAGGTACGACGAACCTCATCTTTAGAGTAATGGCAAAAATAAGAGAGGAGATAAAAGGAAGAATTTGGAAATTCTCCAAAACAAAAGAAAGGATGCAGTAACCAGAAGATGCAAAAGAACATCTCTCAAATGAAAAGAAGATTTGGCGCCTCAAAATAACCATTTGCTAAAAATTCAAATGAAAAGTAGGTTTAGCGCCCAAAAATTGAAACTAAAATCAAATCAGAAACGTAAATTTTTCGTGGAAAATCCGTACATGATGGCAAATTGGTCCTATTTTCTAGAAAATTGAATTTTGCAATAACAAATTTTTCTTAATTGTTGATAGAGAAAATGAGAGTAATATTTTAAATTAAAGCGATACACTGATTTGGACTACTTAACTCTTTGCAAAAGAGAGAGACAGTTATGTAGGTGGTGTATTTTTTTAGTAGATTTTTTTTTAATAATGTACTCTCTGTTGCATTTTTTTAATTATTGTGAAATTTAATAAAAGTACCTAGTGGTCCAATACTTTTTTAAGAGGGGTAATTTAGTACCTTTTGCAAGGTCAATGCCTATTTCTTAAATATCGTGTCCGATCAAATGGCGACATATAATTTGAGATGGAGGGAGTATTATGATATTCAATGTTCATCAATTCATAAGCAAATTACTTTCTATAGTCCCCAGGTTACAATGAGTCCGTTCGATTCAAACCTATTGCTCTATACAACTCTTAAGACAAATTTATAAAATCAATCTTCTGTAAATAAAAAATGTAAATCAAAAATCAATCTTTAGAGCAAGTAAAAAGGACCAAAGGATAGGACCAAGCCAGCCCCCTCCCTTCTCATCCTCCACCGGCGAACAGCTCCGCCATCGACGGAGACGGCCAGCCAAGCCTCCACGCCGCCGCTCCATCCTCCGTCCTCCAGTCTCCTTCTTTCTCCCCTCCGGCGAACGTCCAACAGCCGCGACACAGCCTCGACTCCTCTCCCACAGCGATACCTCCGGTAAACCCCTTCGGCGTTCCAACCATGCAACCCTTCCTCATCGAAAATGAATAATCCGTCTTCAGGTTTGATCCCGTGTTTGAAATATGTGTATGAACTTTAGTACTATTTCTTCATCTGTGTCTCTAATAAGTGTGGCCACGTTTGATTTTTGCTGAATAAATATGTTGATTTTAAGTCTGTAATTTTTATTCGACCCTATTTACAAGTCCTGCTTGATTGAAATTTCGTGACGCTTAACTTGAATGTTGAGTCAATTTGTTCGTGTCTCTCTGGTATGTGAAAACACGCCTAACTTCTTGCAACTTCACATTTTTTATGCCTCTTAGTCAATATGGGTAATTTTGTATGGGAAAAGCATGTATGTGACGATTCGAGGACTTTTTCGTAAATCTTTAATAAGGCTAATATGTGCATGTTTTGACTGTTTGGGTATGATCCTGTACCAAT
>NW_025847781.1:0-1591 GCF_002878395.1 Capsicum annuum | reverse complement strand
GATTTTATTTTCGATACCATAAAATCCGGCAACTTTAACAATAAAATCAGCAATAAAATCTCCAGTATGTTTACGACCTTCATCATATAAAAAAGCAAGAATACGTTTTTGCATCACAAAATTATTATCCATCCAGTGACAAGTAACGATTAAATAATTATTTTTATTTACAGCGCGACCAAGATCAGAAGTTAGGGACAATCTACATTGAATATTTTTTAACAATGTTGATAAATAAAAATAATATTGTGAATGAAGTCTAAACATATCAGATCGACAAGTACTTCTAGGAACACCATTAAACATAGGATCATAAATAGCTTGAATATAATGAATAAATGCATCAGAAGAAGGAAAACTGAAAGGCAAACAACCCACAACTACCATTTTAGCTATTTCTTCCCGATCCCTTAATTTATTATACTTCTTCGTTACCTGACCGGTTGCTAGGTCCATTCTAGTTGCGTTGGCCCATCAATATCCTCACCACTTCGTGCAATTTCTAACTCTCATTTGTGAGCATCACCTATATGTCTCATTAACGTACCCGTATTCCCTTGCTTGCCTCCGCTTTTATGCTTATATATTTGTTGACAAATATTGCATTGCACCTCAGTATCTGATATACGTTCAAAAAATTGCCGTGCAATACTAGTTGTTTTGCGAGGTCTTGGAGCACGGGGAGGATGGGGAGGGAGATTAACCGATTCAGATCTAACGTTAGCATTTCCTACTGTGGGTGTCTCATCAATATTTTCATCATCTTCGTCTAAATTAACCGCATCTACTTCATTTTCTTCTTCTATACCGTAATTTTCTTGAACTTCTACATAATCCATATCGTGAGCACCTACAACTATTTCTTCCTCAAAAGGTGTACCAAGCAATACCGAAGACAAAGGCACACGGGTATATCTACTACTTGAAGTATCTCTACCACTAGTAATTCGCTTTTTACTACCACTACCGCTTCTGGGACAAAATTTTTTAACACATTTATTGCGAGGTTTCTTAATTTATCCATAGTATAAATTAAATTAAACTAAAAAAATTCAAAATACACAAATATAATAAAATAAAATATTCAACAATTAATACAATAAATAAAAATTAAACGTAAGAGATGGAATGACAATACCAAATTTTGGAAGTATCCGAAGGTTGCGAATTTAGAAACTTCCACTCGTACTTTGTAAACACAAAATTAAAAATCTAAATTGAGCACTTTAGGAAATTAAATATATTGAATATTTGAGAATTGAGATTTGACAGAGAATGAAACTTGAGAGAGTGAAAAATTGTGTGAAAAATGATTTGAAGGTATAGGGTATTTATAGAATTTTTTGTGGGATTAAAAAAATTATTTTAAATGTAAAAAAAAATAAAAATTTAAAAATGGGCTCAAACTAGCCGTTTGGACCCAAAAACGGCTATATAGCCGTTGGGCCAACGGCTAATTTGGCCCAAAATCCCAATTTTTTTTTTTAAAAAAACTATTCTGGATCGGGCCAATTAACCGGCGGGCCTGGACCGGGCTTGGTCCGGGCCGGGTTAGCCGGGCCAAAATTCAAAAAGAAAATGGCCCGAGACC
>NW_025847780.1:0-1404 GCF_002878395.1 Capsicum annuum | reverse complement strand
AAGTTTTCATGCAGTGGTTTAGTTGTAAGATCCATCTTCGAGAAAAGAACAAAAAGCAAATGAAAATAAGTACTAGTATGTAACTCCTGAATTGTCAAACTTCCCAAATTCACTATGAAGTGATGTTTATTTTCAAGTCATACATATACAACAGTAAAACCATAGCACTTCAATGAAGAGTGGAGTAATACCAAACCCAGCTAAGTACCGCCTTCAAGTCAGCAAACTAGTCTAATGTTTATGCAGAATTTCACTTCCATTTTCACTTAACACAATTACAACATGCCACACCTTAAAGCAATACCACAAAGGTCTTTGGAATTAATAAAGTGGCATAATCAAGAAATAATATCTTGGTTAATCTTCGAACTAACCTTAGGTTTTATGTTAGTAGTATATGTTTTAAGAATGTTGTAATTTAATACTTACCTTATCATACTAAATATTTTCAATTAAATCAATACCCCCAACCTGTTAGTAACCTTTGGAAATTAATCTTGTTTTATGACTCAGCACCATCAGCACCACTGGTAGGATCATCTAGACTTAGTTCAGCACTGTTTTCAACACCATTGTTATAATCATGATTAGCACCATTATCATATTCATCTAATTTTTTAGGAATATCAAAATGGGGGAAAAGAGCGCCCTTATCTTGAGGTCTACGAAGAGACGCATAGGAAGAAAAATAAGGATGGTACAAGAGGATATTGGGTCGAACCACGTGCTAGGATTGCATATGTAAGATAATAACTTTTACATACATTATTTTATTATTACTCAACTTTGCTTGTTTACGTACGGACAAATAATTTTTCTTTCAGGAAGAATTTTCAAAAAGCATGGAAGAGTGGCATCAAACCCAACCTACTTCGGAGGATGGTACCATGGTCCAACCATCACCTGCAGAAATGAATGATATGTGGACAGCTATGGTAGGTGGTCCAAAGAAAGGTAGAACCTACGGAACAGGAGTTCTCCAATCCTCGAGTACTCCTTCGTTGTTTCCCAGCTCCTCTTCTACTTTCCAAACTGTTGAAGAAATGAAAGCGATGAAAAAGTAAATTATGGAATTGACGCAGAAATGTGTAGCTAACGATGCTAGGTTTGCTAAAATTGATAAATTAGAGGAGTTGGTTAAGAAGCACATGCCGCAACTATTTCATAACGAGGAAGATAATGAATCTAATGATAATTAGATTGTAGTTATTGTTCTTGTTTTTGGTTGTGACATTTAGATGTTTAAACTATTTGATTTGATGTTTGTTTTGAATGGTTTAAGGTGGTTGTATTTATAATTTTTTGTTGTGTTTGATCCTATTGTGAAAAATACATTAGTTATTGTTTATAATCTGAAAGCAGTGTAAGCTAATACAATATAATAATTATTAAATAATTATTTAT
>NW_025847779.1:608-4323 GCF_002878395.1 Capsicum annuum | reverse complement strand
GTATCGATTAATATGAGACTTTAAATATATACACATATGATACAAAGAAACAAAATAAGATTACAATAAAGTAAATGGATAGATAGATAGACCACATGAGGGTATAATCTTAAGAGCCCAAGAGTGGACACTCTTGGACCCTTAACACTACATACAACAATAAACCTATCTCTTACGTGACACAAGATCGGATTGCACCTCTCTAGCATCAACGTTTCCAAGCAAGCAACAACAAAAGAAAATCCACCCTATTGTTGTATCCTAGTTTCTTTTTTGGTGCCTCAAGGAGACAGGACTTGTGTTCTTTGGTCTTTCAAGACTCACAAATATCATTAAAAACTAATCAAAGAAACCCTACATGGTTCTATTTATATCCTATTACAAATAAAAGATAAAAAAGACCAAAAGGCCCCTTAAAGACTTAGGTGCCCATCAAGTGTAATATGTTGGCTGATTTTAGTGCATTTAGGTCCTCTTTTGCACTTCAATTGCACACACTAAGTCTCGGACCCAACATGCACTCCCATAAGTCCATATCCGTGATTATTCCCGTATCATCCTCTCTATCTTGAGAGGAATTTGCCCACAAATTCACGGCTTCACCTTGTTCAATCGGCCACTTCAAAAGAAACCACTCAAAATAGCCCGCAAACATGAGATGGGACAAAAATAGTCCACAACAATCATGAGATGGCACAAAAACAGCCCGCAAAATCATGAGGAACCCGATAATACATTAACACAAGTCTTGGCCAACATCTTCATTTTGAATCTTGGCTTCCTGTCCATATTAAGCCTTGTTTTCAATCTCATCCGAAACAAGTTTCCTACCATCATACCAGCATTGTCGTAGACTCCATATCCGTCATATTCCTTTCTACCATTCTCCTCTACATAGACATGTCAGCTATGGTGAAGTGGAGTTTCGGTTGAGAGGATTGATTTGGTAAAGTGGAGCTTCGATTGTAGAGCTTGGACGGGAGGGATTTGGCTTCCAAGTCCTTTTTGTTGGACTTGATCGAATGGAGGAAGGATTGACCTATATAGGTCTCGGGTTGGAGGACATTTGGTGGCTTGGCTTATATCTATGTCATTTGGTGGTGGTCTTGGAGGATTGATTGTTTGAGGTAAAACTTTGGAAGTAGAATCACGAGAATTCCTTCGACTCTCCACTCAATCCAACCT
The DNA here is from genome assembly GCF_002878395.1 of Capsicum annuum. NCBI lineage: Eukaryota > Viridiplantae > Streptophyta > Magnoliopsida > Solanales > Solanaceae > Capsicum > Capsicum annuum. Next base: position 3,138 of record NW_025847779.1, on the reverse strand, counting down.
CTCAAGTTTAGTAGACATATCCGAGCCCAATTTGTCAAGACCCGCATTTTCCTTAGCTATTTCTCGAGAAATAGCATCAAGGTGGGCCAAAATGGTATCCACTGTGGCGAAGGAGTTACCTACAAAATAGAAAATACGTTAGTTATACATAAATCCTCACTCTCTCTTTTATTTTGTGTCTCTCGGATCCCTCACACTCAATCTCACAAGTATTGTAAGCTTGCCTGTACTCCGAGAGGTGAATCCAATGTTGACAACGACTCCAAAGAGTAATGAAAAGAAACACAAGGATGTTACAATGACTCAAAGGATTAATACACACAAAGAAAAGTTAACACGAAGAACGGTTTCAAAGCTAACTTACAATCTAGTGCTAGCTTGTAAGTTAGTAATGGAATCAACAAACGAGACTAAATAACAACAAATTGAAATTAGAAGATCAAAATTTGAGCTTAAAAATTGTTGGTGAACAGTAAAAACATGATGTGCCATCCACGTATTGGTTGCGGTTGTTATCAAATTTTATTTTCCAATTCAAGTCTTGGTCCAATTGTAATTTGAAATTGGCGGGAATTGGTTAAGGAGGGAAAACAAGTCTTCAAATCCTCTTTCAAATTCAAAAAGCAAGACTTAACTTTTCTCCTTAAAACATGGGCCCTTGTTTCATGGGAAGTGGTTGAGAAGTGATTGATATATCTTTGGTAGTTGTAAAGTTTTCAAGACCAACAAGTCTTACACCTTGTTCCTTCACCTTTAGGATCTAACACTTCACTTTATGTTTTATAATTTATGAAGGTGGTGAAGAACACAAGAACAATAATAACATTCACCAAGAACAACAACAATCTCAAAGAACAACCAACAACAAATCCACCAACAAACGGCCAAGTCTCCTTGGTGTTGTATTTTTGGTTTTAACAAGGGATGAAGGTTGTGATGAGCTTCAAGAACAATACAACAACCTTTCAAGAACAACAACAACACCAAAAACGTCCAACCAAAGCCACAATAATAAGTCCACAAGGTCAAGAGCAACAACAACAAGGCACGGCCCACACCTTGTTCACAACAACAACTTTCAACAAGTTCAAGCTCAAGTTTGGGATCTAAACTCAAAGTGCTAGTGAACAAGAAAACCAACACTTAGAAACAACTACACAAAAGACACCAAGATCTAGACAAGAAAACAAGAAAAATCTCGGCCAAGACACAACAAGAACGCATTTTTGGCCAAGATACAAAATGGACAGATTTGCTCCTTTTTGGAATTTTTAGTTTTGAACATTTACTTTTATTATTTTTCCACTAACAAGCCCAAGAATGATCTTGTGGGAACAAGATCAAGCCATGATCTGATACCAAATGATACAACACAACAATAGAACATACAAAATCAGTCCAAAATAGTCCACAAAATGGCTAAAACCAAGAGCCCTTTTGAGGCCTAGTCTCGGCCAACCACAACAACACAAGAATGGCATAATAACAACATTATATTGAGGTGGATTGACACCTATTTTTTAGAGAACAACAAACTAACAAGAAGATTACAAGATGAAAACAACAATAAGTTGAACAACAACAACAAAAATACCCACTCAGCTTACACTAAAACAAAAGGAACAAAATAAGATTACAATAAAGTAAAGGGATAGATAGACAGATCACATGAGGGTATAGTCTTAAGAGCCCAAGAATGGACACTCTTTGTAACACCCCGTATTCAAGTACGTGTATTGGTCTTATTTATATGGAATTAATTTTTTTATTTTAATTATACCAAAATTTGCCCGTCGATGGTTCCATGCGAAAGTTATTGAATAAGCTTTCCAATGATATAAAGATTTCCAAAAACAGATAGGTTCCGGATATAATCGATCACGTTCGAAACTATAAAATGGTGGCCGGGATATTTGGGAATAGTAAATGGGCAGGAAAATTTCCTGCACACAAACTACTGAGGATAGCCGAATTTTTGGGAAAAATTCGAACGATCATAACTCCCTTAATATAATGAAATGGGAGAGATGCGACCTATGAAAAGAAAGATCTTTGAGTCTTCTTTCCAATGCAATTGGTTTCATCCAAATTCAACATCTAAGTAAGGAGTTATACTCGTTTTATTTCAGCCTATCAAAAAAGATTTTTAGGGTCAACTTCAAACGACTATAACTCCTTGTACAGGACGAACTGGGTGGCCTACTTTATATGAAATGAAATTCCTTTGAATTATCCTTCCAAGGATACCAATTTCACCCAAATTCGATATCGGAGCAAAGAATTATGGTCGATCTACTTTAGCTTATCAAAACAGTCCACCAAAGGACAAATTTGACATTATTTAAATTTTAAAGGCATTTTGGTCATTTCCTATTATATTATGGATGGGAATATGTGTATATTTACATGTATATGAGTTCAGATACTCATTTTCATCATCAATCATTGAGGAAGAACAAACCCTATCCAAATTTGACCTTTAAATTACTTTTGATTCAACCGTAGAAATTTCAAAGTGATCCGATAACTG
>NW_025847779.1:0-508 GCF_002878395.1 Capsicum annuum | reverse complement strand
TCCATAATATAATAGGAAATGACCAAAATGCCTTTAAAATTTAAAGGCATTTTGGTCATTTCCTATTATATTATGGATGGGAATATGTGTATATTTACATGTATATGAGTTCAGATACTCATTTTCATCATCAATCATTGAGGAAGAACAAACCCTATCCAAATTTGACCTTTAAATTACTTTTGATTCAACCGTAGAAATTTCAAAGTGATCCGATAACTGTGTTTGTCATCTCGAGAGCTTCGAACGGCACCTATTATTTGTGCAAAAAGAATTGCATAATCAAAAGGTGAATTATAAGGTATGAATATTGTTTGCCTTTGTTCTTTTCCATATGTATATGTGTGATAGAGGATTATATGCATTGGTTGTTATTGAAAGGTGATGGAAATAGGGTTATGGACTATTTTGCATGGTTTGGTTGTATTGAATTGTAGAAGGTAGATATGGTAATTTACTTATGGAAGGTGGATATGGTAATTGAGTTATGGAAGGTGGATATGGTGAT
>NW_025847778.1:0-3217 GCF_002878395.1 Capsicum annuum | reverse complement strand
ATTTAACATATAAAATAAAGCGTATGGAGAGATACCATTAATTACCAGAGGGAATTAGTGATATTTCGAATTACATGAATCATCTGAACACGAATTCCTCCTAAGACCTGGTATTTCAGTATCAGAAGGAATACTTTGTGCTTATTATACTTGTTGAAATTTGTGTTCCGGATAATGAAAGAATATGATGTCAAAGGAGTAGTGGACTAAATTATTTACTCTACGAGAGATTAATCTTTATCCAGAGATATCGGTATATAGGTTTGCTAAGTGGCGGAGACAGAATTTTCACTGAGCAGGTTCAGAAGTAAAATATACGAACTAGTCAAAGGGGGTTCAACATCTACTATATATAGATAAAAATATTTTTGACCATATAAAAATAGTATAATTTTCCGACGATGAACCCCCTTAAATGTATGTGGCTCCGCCACTGGATTTGCTGATGTTCATTTAGGACATCCAAAGGACCATATGGAGTGTTACCTACGAGGGGAGTCACCACTCAAGTAGTTTGTTATACGGAAAGCTTGATCTCTCCAAAATTAATTACTTGCTTAGTAGTATTTACTTATGATCGGAGTATCCTCCTCATGCTTGCTGCAACAATTTATTCTTATAAATTATATTAACTTGTCAATGTTTGGTTTCAAAATTATGTCATTGCTTATTTCATGTCACAACATGCCCAGAGCCGTTAAAGTGTTATATGCAGTTCATATCACAGTCACAGATTGGGATAGCCAAATTTAGAAATATGAGGAAAGATCATTTGGCCATTGCCTTTGCAATAAGCTCCTCTTCATATCAAGTTTATGGTTTCCCATTAAACACATGATCATTAGGAATTAAGATCATTAGTAGGATCTTATTATGATATTCTTATCTAATCACTAAGGTTGAGTTTCATCCTTGCCTGATGGTGAATCTTGTAGTAAAGTTTATTTCTGCCTTTGCAATTCAAGGATCAATCTCCTTTTGGCCACACTAAATCGAAGTGACCTTACAATTAGGTTTATTAAGGTCTCGAACATTTGTGAGTCATATTCAATATGTTAAGGACATTTTTTTACCCTTTTTCGTAATTAAAATTAACATGGAGTGAGTAATTTGTTTTTCAATCTAAGCTCGGATTTGAAGTTGTAATCATTAGGAATATCCAAATTCTTTATAGATTATGAATCTTTTTTCTATCTCAAAATAAAAAATTTAAGGAATTCTTATAATCTCAACACATTGAGCAAATTTCATCAGAAAAACAAAGATAAGCATAATTATACTGCAATTGCATTAAGCACCATATATACTTTCAAAAAGGGTTTCAATTTCCCCAACATTTATAAATTATTCATTAAGAAGTAAATCATTGATTTGACAATTTCTATAACAATACATATACTAACAACAAATCATAAAGAGCTTATATCCTCCTATAGTTACAATATTTTTTTTCTAGACAATTTTAAAAATTTTGTTATACATAATTATTTTTCCCTATGATTCACGATCTGGAAAGCCAAAAAACAACCACTTTCTTCTACATCCGTTCTCTAAAACTACTAAAATCTTCTTCTACATGCGTTCTTCAATACTAGTAAAATCAATATGAATATCCCCATATTGTTGCGACATTCCGGAATTTAGGAGTCAAAAATTAATTATACGTCATACAAAAGTGACACAATAGTAATTTCGGTAAATGCGGACGAGTCGATCACACCCGCAGGACTTGTGGTTTCTTTCCAAAGGAATCATGAAGAATATAATATGGTTTTCTATGTGCGGATACTTTGAATGGTTTTGATTGTATAAATATTTTTTATTAAATTTTTTTTGAATAATGGTGCAAGTAATTTATATTTTTTTTATTTATTATAGATGTTAATTTCTTTAACCAATGATTTATATTAGTATAAAAAATTTAAGCTTTTTTCCTATATCATAGTTCGTAACCAGATAACTTGAAGTTAGAACACTATTATAAAAGCACATTAACTATGTAACTTACTCTCTATAGGAGTAAGTAATTGTTGAAATGCACAGTGTATTAAACTGTTGTACATTAATAGTTAATGTGTAATAAATGTATGATATAGCATTATACGTTTTTAACATGTATGAGGTTAGAAATACAATAACGAAATTTAACTGAATTCAATTTTGTTTTTTAAATTGTACACAGTATCATTCCAGTAAATTTACGAATGTATAATATGTTTTTATACAGTTAAATCAATGTATAATAAATGTGTGCCTTTCCAGTAAACGTTTGAATGTATAATAAGTTGTTATACATTCAAAGCAACATATAGTGATATTGTGCCATTCCAATAGACTTACGAATGTATAATATTTGATTATACACTCGTATCAATGTATGATATAGCATCATACATTATAAATGTACATGGTATTAACTATTTCTATAATTTCTTTACAAGTAATAAACGTTTTACAACATATATGTTGTTATGTAATATGTACGTTTAAAACGTATTAGTCTTTAGTTCAATGTAAGATTCACTTATAAGCAAATGTACATAACAGAAAACATACTATGTTTTCAAAATACAATGTCAGATTAATTAGTAATATGTTGTTTTAATCATTAACAAAATAAGTGAAAGGAAAATTCAATAAGTACCATGAATCAGTTAGTAACATTGCAGTAGTGTCTCAGTGGCTAAAAAGCATATTCTCATAAGATGAAGACATCCATAAATGTAAATTAACATCCAGAAAGTAATCTTTGAATTTGTTTAACATCAACCACAAAACTAAGATTTAGTTGATTCAATTTTGACTGCTACTCTAAAATAACAATTGCACTTTCATCAATTTCTTGGAGCACACTTTTCCTTGTCCAAGGAGGATCGCCATTATCACTCGTGTACCCTTCATTTGCCTTTTCTACTCTGTAATGCCACAGTAATGAAGCATAGTGTAAACGTTGACTTCCAGCATCAAACACACATGAATGCACTTGCTTCCCTTCACTTAATATTTTTGCATAAGCAGCAACAAAGACGCCACAGTCCCTGATTTTAAAAAAATAAAAATGAAGTAACAGTAAGTACATTAATTTAAACATAGTAATACATTATAAAAAAAATTGTAATTTACTTACAAACTTTCAGATGCTTGCTGGGGTATGTTTTGAACCTATTCAACATCAAATGCGTTTTGATTGACATGTATGATGGTAGCTTATACATTT
>NW_025847777.1:0-1254 GCF_002878395.1 Capsicum annuum | reverse complement strand
GACTTGAACTTGCTACACTGTAAAAACTTAACTAATCATTTTGGACTTGATTACATTTTGTTTTTCGGTTTAAATTACTAGCTTGTTGCATAGTTTGAATTATGAGATTATTAATGAATGATTTTGTTTTTTGATGTGTATATATTGTGTTATAATTTATAAAGCGTTGCAACAGAATAACAAAAGAGTTGCAATAGATGCTATGACAATGGTTTAATGTCATTGTAATAGAGTCTATTGCAATGGTTAGTGACCGTTGCAATTGATGAAAATAGGCGCTCCAATAAGTAATGAAATAGTTGTAATAGGTAGTCAAAAAGCGTTGCATCAGAACAACAACATCGTCATAATAGCTGCAATAGATGAAAATAGTCGTTCAAAAAATAACCATCACAATAGGTCTATCTATGGCGATGGTTTCCAGAAACCGTCCCCATAGCTCTACCTATGGCGACGGTTTAGACAACCGTTGCAATAGACCGATCGCAACGCTCACCTATGGGATGCTTGCAGAACCGTTACGATAGGTCTATGGCAATGGTTTTTTTGTCTATTACAACGGTATTACAACCGTCACGATAGATCTAATTTATGATTGTGGATCATATTTTGAGATTCTATCCTTAATTTTTGAGATTCTATCCTAATTTATGTTTGAAATGTTGTGACCTCGCCGGAAAGAATGTAGTAACGTTAAGAATTTCGATTAAAAAAGATTCTAAGTTCCAAAAGAACACAGATAATTGAGGTATAACTTCTACCAATTTAATTAACATATGATTTATTATTTTTGAAAGTTAGATGATCTATCTATATTTCTTATTTAGGAGAAAATAATTCTCGTAATAATTTTTTTGATCGATCATATGAGGGCCAATTGATTAGTCACAAAGAAATTGAGGTTAAAACTTTTACTATGCATCATGATATCGCCGGGAATGTATCATTAAATATTTACATCTAATTCTGTACGTTCTTTTATTAAAGATATATACAATATTTATTTTGAGTAATTGAAGAAAGTAATAAGTTTATCCGTGTACGATCATTAGCTATAGCAAGGTAGAGGTGTGATGTAGGACAAAATAGAAAGATAATAATATATTCTTACAAAGTGTTTTTTTTACTTGTGTTTTCTTAATTTGATCACTTCTTTGGTCCCTTTTTGTTATATTTTATACCCTGAATTGGATTGTCGAGCACTAATAATATTTATATTTTAATTTAATATGACGTATATGTACAATAAAGGCT
>NW_025847776.1:0-1308 GCF_002878395.1 Capsicum annuum | reverse complement strand
ACGAATACATCACAATCTTTAATGATATATCAAAGCTTTTAAGTAAAATCGGAGTTTTATATAATTATTTAAAGGATAAATTACAGAAACTAGCAACCTTAAGATATTAATTACAATTAATAACAACACTTTCTCAAAATTACAACTTATATCAAAACTAGCAATATTTTGACTTTTCTAGAGTTAAGCACGTGAGTTCCACCAATTGTTTTTCTTTTACCTATTTTCAAGCAATTTACCTATTTCAGTTTCCTCTATTCTAACTTTTTTTTTTTTCAAAATCGCTATTTGCTCTCTAATTTCGGATAAACTTATTCCCCAATAATTAAGGGAAGGTGATTTTACAGTTAATGCATGTTATTTTTTTTTTCATATGGTTTTTTTTTTAAAATAATTTCAGCATTTTTCAATCTTCTTCTGCGAGTTTTTTTTTTTCGATTTGAAATTTTTGGAGTTACGGGATAATGCCAATACATACAAATCGTAGTAGTTCAGTTAGTGGGATTCCACCGATGAATTTTAGGTCCGATGAACTACCATCGTTTAGTCTTGGTTTAACACAAGATGAAGAAATTAACTTGATTTCTACTAATTTTCAGTCTAAGAGAGGTGTTAGCAAAGTAGAGGTGAGATCGAATCAACGTAACAATCCGAAAAAAGATTGTGGAAATCATGAAACGGAAAGCATTAAGAAAATCTTCATCCCCAAAATCCACCACAATTTAAAAATCGATGAAAAAGAGAAATTCGGATGAAAAAGGAGAATCTAGTCAAATTTCAAGTCCTGTTTTTTATCTGATTATGAATCTGAAGAAGAGAAAGTGGAAGAGGTATTTTTCTATTTGTAAAATTTTATAATTTCTGAACAACATGTTCATATATGTATTTTATATATACAATTTATATAAGGTGTGTATGTAATTTTGAGTTTTGTTAAGATATGAAATTGCAGTTGCTAATGGGATGATATGTATCTGTTATATATTTAAGATATGTATTTTGTATTTAGGTTTGTTACTGATAAGATTTGTATTTGTTATGTATAACATATTTAATATGTATTTTGTATTTAAGATATGTGTAGGATATTTGTATTAGTTACTGAGAAGATTTGTATTTGATGTTCAGTTGTATTCTTTTCTTGGTAACTTAAATTTTGGACCATTCATGTATTCATAAAATTTTATGCATTTGTATTTTAATTTTTTTGGACTGTATGGTCATATATGTATTTTGTATATATATTTGATAAATTATCTGCTTATGTGAGAGTTATTGTTAAGATATGAAATTGTAGTGTGGAGATAT
>NW_025847775.1:707-1738 GCF_002878395.1 Capsicum annuum | reverse complement strand
TTTTAAAAATCCATATGATGGGGGTTTTCAGAATTTGGTACACTTCAGATGTAGATACTGATAAGAAGGCTCTCAAGTTATTTGGCAAGAGAGCTGGAAATATATAAAGAGGCTAGAGGCAAAATGGATTGAGAAAACTTTCAAAGTCAATGTGCAAACATGGTGCAGATTGTTGTATCTGCTGCATTTCTGATGATCTATGATGGGAAGGGGAGGACAACAATGCATTATTTGGTTCTCTTGAATGTTCTGTAACTTCATTTTCTTGATCATGTAACAGATTCTGAAGTCACTGATCCATCAACGGAAGCGGAAACAGAATGTTCCCCTTCAGAACGAGCATATGCTGAGTCGGAATTAAATTCTCATGCTTCCAGTGAGTTAACTGATTCAGCAATTGATGAAAGTGAAATTCAATCCCCTACAAGTCGCACCAGAGGTTCCTTAGCAGCTTTTTACTCTAACGGGGTCAACAGGCACTTACACTTTTTCATTTGCAGGTGCCACTAGATCCAAAGCTAAGAACAGCAGTAAAAGTTATCAAAACCTTGGCACTTCCAATTCCATTCAAAGTCCACATGCAATATATCTTGCGGGTGAATGCTTGGAATTTCCTTTTCTAACCTAAGTCTATTAGAAACTTTTGTCTCGACTTCTTAGCTTTTGTCAAGCTGGTGCTTCTGTCATTCAGATTTTTGTTGGTCACCTGAGGGTAAACTCTTTTGTCTTATAAGAAATTCTGTCATTCAGGATTGGTTTCGCAATCACACTGGTGACTTTGAAGCTGAACGTGCTCTTAGACGAAGAGAAGACCCCGGGTTAGCACTATTTTGTTTTCCACTTTGTTTCTGGAGTTGAAAGTGCTAGATCTTACATTTGAAGATTTGTTGAGACTATGTATATTCTCTTCCTGTTCCATAAAGGTTATAGTTTTATTTTTCGAGAGAAACCTGCTAATCTATACGGCCACCGTTTAAAGCCTAATCTATACATAAAACTTAACGGTGACCGTTAAGTTTTATGTATAGATT
>NW_025847775.1:0-607 GCF_002878395.1 Capsicum annuum | reverse complement strand
TCTTACATTTGAAGATTTGTTGAGACTATGTATATTCTCTTCCTGTTCCATAAAGGTTATAGTTTTATTTTTCGAGAGAAACCTGCTAATCTATACGGCCACCGTTTAAAGCCTAATCTATACATAAAACTTAACGGTCACCGTTAAATAAACAACCTTATATTAGTAAACAACGTTATAACCTTAACGGCCACCGTTTAACCGTATAAACTTATATTATTAAATAACCTTATAACCTCAACGACCACCATTTAACCTTATAACCAGCGTTAAGTAAACAACCTTATATTAGTAAACAACCTTATAACCTTAACGACCTCCATTTAACCTTATAACCTTATATTAGTAAACATCCTTATAACCTTAACGGCCACCGTTTAACCTTCTAACCTTATATTTGTAAACAACCTTATAACTGTAACGGCCACCGTTTAACCTAATAACCTTATAACGTTATAACCTTAACGGTCACCATTTAAACTTATAACCTTATAACCTTAAAGGCCAATGTTTAACAGTATAACCACCATTAAGTAAACAAACTTATATTAGTAAAAAATCTTATAATCTTAACGACCACCGTTTAACCTATAACCTTATATTAGTA
>NW_025847774.1:0-1261 GCF_002878395.1 Capsicum annuum | reverse complement strand
TAAGTCTCTTAACAATTTTTGCAAGCATACTATCAAAATAGCTGAGATTTTTCTTTCCACTATATATTGGACAACCCAAATAATTGAAAGGAAATTTTTTATCCATATAACCAGTCATTCTTCTCATTCTGTTAATCCTATAAGGAGAAGTATTTGGAGCAGTTATGAAAAAGCTCTTGTCATTATTCATTTTTTGACCAGAGGCTTTTTCATACCTCTTGATTTGATGCTTAATGAGTTTGATTGTTTTGTTGTTACCACCTCTAAAAATCACTATATCATCAGCGCATGCTAGATGCTTAATAATATGACCATTGTGATTCATGCTGAAAGGAGTAAAATTCTCATCGGAGTTGAGATTGTTCAACATTGTAGATAAAAGCTCAGAGCCAATAATGAAGAGAGAAGGAGAGAGGGGATCACCTTGTTTAAGGCCATGGGAGGAGCTAAAAAACCCTACCCTAGTTCCATTAATGAGAATGGAATACCTTCATTGGCAATAATCCTCCAAATCATATCCACCCAAATACCAGAAAAACTGAACCTCTTCATAACACTCATTAAAAAATTCCATGACATTTTATCATATGCCTTGGCCATATCAAGCTTCATTATTAGATTGCCGCCTTTATTGTATTGCTTAATACTCTGAGCAATCTCTTGAGTAAGTAAAATATTATCAGTAATTAATCTACCTTTAACAAAACCACTTTCATTATCAGAGATTATCCTACCCAACAGGAGATTAAGCCTATTAGCAAGAATTTTGAAAATAATTTTACAAGTGAAATTACTCAAACTAATAGGTCTAAGTTCAGAAAAATTAGATGGCGAATCAATTTTAGGAATAAGAATCAGGCAAGTATGTGAATAAAACTTAGACAAGTTCTTCCCCATAAAGAAATCCTGACCATAGTTCTTAATAACATTTTGAATAATATCCCAGCAACTATGAATAAATATACCAGAATATCCATCAGGCCCTGCAGCACTTGTCGCACTGATACTGAGTTCATCGGAAGTTGTACGATTTGATGTTGCTGAGAATTGGGATAAGAACACAAAAGACATAGTTTCGGTCGTCAGGTAACAACATTCTTAATCTTTCATTTTGTTTAAACAAAGTTGTTACTTTGCTCTTCTTCTTCATTGTTTTAATGTATTATTAGTATTTTTTTTGTAGTGGGTTTTTGATTTACTAATGAGAGTGTTTATGAAAATTGGATTTTGGTAGAACAATTTGTTAAGTACTTTGAGAGGT
>NW_025847773.1:0-1534 GCF_002878395.1 Capsicum annuum | reverse complement strand
TACCAACTGATGAAAGAAAAGTTTGGTAGATATGTTACCTTTCTTTGACAACTCATGAAAGAAAAGTTTGGCAAGATTTGAAATTCTTTCATCTGCATCTTCCAGGCAGATGGCCAATTCATTTATGTAACCTTTCACCTAGAAATGATTCACACAAATCAAGATGCTAAAAATCTACCACAAGAAAGCTACATACGAGTGTATGATAATCCAGCCAAACCTTCATCATGTCATTCAGTATCAGATGAGAAAGAGATAGAGATAGAGCGGTTGCTTACAATAGTCACTCAGCTTAGAACACGACTAACTAAACTACAACAACAATATTCCCAGTGTAATCCCATATTCATACGTTACCCCTACTTAGAGATAGAGAGGTTGTTTTCTATAGATCCTCTACCTAAAGCATGACTAACTAAAGTGTGTATATACATTACAGGTAGTCAACAAAGTTGAGCATAGTTTTATAATATCTTACAACTCCAATTCAACATCAATTGAACATGAAAGGAGGAGGTACATAAAAGCAGAAGCTAAACTAGTCACTTGTTTGTCATTGATAATATGGTTTTGGGCTATAACAGTGTCTACAACGGTTGGATCTGCATAAGTGATGAACCCAGAACCTCTGGGTCTACTTGTATGCCTATTTTTCATAATCACCAAGTCTATTATCTCTCCATACCTCTCAAAGTACTTAACAAATTGTTCTACCAAAATCCAATTTTCATTAACACTCTCATAAGTAAATCAAAAACCCACGACAAAACAAAAAAAATACTAATAATACATTAAAATAATGAAGAAGAAGAGCAAAGTAACAACATTGTTTAAACGAAATGAAAGATTAAGAATGTCGTTACCTGACGACCGAAAATATGTCTTTTGTGTTCTTATCTCAATTCTCAGCAACAACAAACCGTACAACTTCCGATGAACTCAGTACGAGTGCGACAAGTGCTGCAGGGCCTGATGGATATTCTGGTATGTTTTTCATAGTTGCTGGGATATTATTCAAAATGATATTAAGAACTATGGTCAGGATTTCTTTAGGGGGAAGAACTTGTCTAAGTTTTATTCACATACTTGCCTGATTCTTATTCCTAAAATTGATTCGCTATCTAATTTTTCTGAACTTAGACCTATTAGTTTGAGTAATTTCACTTGTAAAATTATTTCCAAAATTCTTGCTAATAGGCTTAATCCCCTGTTGGGTAGGAGAATCTCTGCTAATCAAAGTGGTTTTGTTAAAGGTAGATTAATTACTGATAATATTTTACTTACTCAAGAGATTGCTCAGAGTATTAAGCAATACAATATGGCCAAGGCATATGATAAAATGTCATGGAATTTTTTAATGAGTGTTATGAAGAGGTTCGGTTTTTCTGGTATTTGGGTGGATATGATTTGGAGGATTACTGCCAATGCAGGTATTCCATTCTCATTAATGGAACTAGGGTGGGGTTTTTTAGCTCCTCCCATGGCCTTAAACAAGGTGATCCCCTCTCTCCTTCTCTCTTCATTATTGGCTCTG
>NW_025847772.1:733-1750 GCF_002878395.1 Capsicum annuum | reverse complement strand
AATTTTTGCAAGCATACTATCAAAATAGCTGAGATTTTTCTTTCCACTATATATTGGACAACCCAAATAATTGAAAGGAATTTTTTTATCCATATAACCAGTCATTCTTCTCATTCTGTTAATCCTATGAGGAGAAGTATTTGGAGCGGTTATGAAAAAGCTCATCATTATTCACTTTTTGACCAGAGGCTTTTTCGTACCTCCTGATTTGAGGCTTAATGAGTTTGATCGTCTTGTTGTTACCACCTCTAAAAATCACTATATCATCAGCGTAAGCTAGATGCTTAACGATACGGCCATCATGATTCATGCTGAAAGGAGTAAAATTATCATTTGAGTTGAGATTGTTCAACATTGTAGATAAAAGCTCAAAGCCAATAATGAAGAGAGAAGGAGAGAGGGGATCACCTTGTTTAAGGTCATGGGAGGAGCTAAAAAACCCTACCCTAGTTCCATTAATGAGAATGGAATACCTGCATTAGCAATAATCCTCCAAATCATATCCAGGCAAATACCAAAAAAAATGAACCTCTTCATAACACTCATTAAAAAATTCCATGACATTTTATCATATGCCTTGGCCATATCAAGCTTCATTATTAGATTGCTGCCAGTAAAATATTATCAGTAATTAATCTACCTTTAACAAAACCACTTTGATTATCAGAGATTATCCTACCCAACAGCGGATTAAGCCTCTTAGCAAGAATTTTAGAAATAATTTTACAAGTGAAATTACTCAAAATAATAGGTCTAAGTTCAAAAAAATTAGATGGCGAATCTATTTTAGGAATAAGAATCAGGCAAGTATGTAAACAAAACTTAGACAAGTTCTTCCCCCTAAAGAAATCCTAAACATAGTTCTTAATATTGTTTTGAATAACATCCCAGCAACTATGAAAAAACATACCAGAATATCCATCAGGCCCTGCAGCACTTGCCGCACTCATACTGAGTTCATCGGAAGTTGTACGATTTGTTGTTGCTGAGAATTGAGATAAGAACACAAAAGACATA
>NW_025847772.1:0-633 GCF_002878395.1 Capsicum annuum | reverse complement strand
TGAGTAAGTAAAATATTATCAGTAATTAATCTACCTTTAACAAAACCACTTTGATTATCAGAGATTATCCTACCCAACAGGGGATTAAGCCTATTAGCAAGAATTTTAGAAATAATTTTACAAGTGAAATTACTCAAAATAATAGGTCTAAGTTCAGAAAAATTAGATGGCAAATCTATTTTAGGAATAAGAATCAGGCAAGTATGTAAACAAAACTTAGACAAGTTCTTTCCCCTAAAGAAATCCTAAACATAGTTCTTAATATTGTTTTGAATAACATCCCAGCAACTATGAAAAAACATACCAGAATATCCATATGGCCCTGCAGCACTTGCCGCACTCATACTGAGTTCATCGGAAGTTGTACGATTTGTTGTTGCTGAGAATTGAGATAAGAACACAAAAGACATAGTTTCGGTCGTCAGGTAACAAGATTCTTAATCCTTCATTTAATTTAAACAAAGTTGTTACTTTGCTCTTCTTCTTCATTGTTTTAATGTATTATTACTATATATTTATTTTTTGTAGTGGGTTTTTGATATACTGACGAGAGTGTTAATGAAAATTGGATTTTGGTAGAATAATTTGTTAAGTACTTTGAGAGGTATGGAGAGATAATAGACTTGGTGATTA
>NW_025847771.1:212918-223387 GCF_002878395.1 Capsicum annuum | reverse complement strand
GCATCGTTTCGCCCGTTTGTCCACCCAAATTCCCACAAAAAATTAAACGGACCATACTGGGATGATCCACAAGCTCCCTGAGATGCCCCAATAGATTTTTGGCTCACAGGACGATCGGACCCCCGGCCTACCCCCGAAATTGTGGGCTATAGAACACCGATTTAGCCCAAAAACTCCCCGTTTGCGCAGTTTTGCCCGTTTGTCCACCCAAATGCCTATGAAAAAAATTAAACAAACCACATTGGGATGATCCTCAACCTACCTGGCATGCCCTAGTCAATTTTTGACCCACAGCACGCCCGAACCCCGAGCCCACCCTCAAAATCGTGGCCTGGAGAACATTGATTTGGCTCAAAAGTTCCCCATTCGTGCTGTTTCATCCGTTTGACCACCCAAATACCCATAAAAAATTAAACGGACCATACAGGGATGACCCACAACCTCCCAGGCATGCCCCGATCAATTTTTCGCATAGAGCAGGTCCGGACCCCGAGCCCACCCTCAAAATTGTGGACTATAGCACACTGATTTGGCCCGAAAATAACCCATTCATGTCTTTTCGCCCGTTTGTCCACCCAAATGCCCACAAAAAATTAAAAAGACCATACTGGGACGATTCTAAACCTCTCTATCATGCCTCGATCGATTTTTAGCCCATAGCACGCTCAGACCCTGGGCCCACCCCTAAAATCGTGGTCTATAGCACACTAATTTACCCAAAAATACACCATTCGCACCGTTTTGACCTTTTATCCACCCAAATGCCTATGAAAAATAAAATAGACCACACTGGGACAATTACCAATACCGCTGGTATGCTCTAGTCAATTTTCAGCACAGAGCACGCCCGAACCACAAGCCAACCCCCAAAACTGTGGGCAATAGCACACCGCTTTAGCCTAAAAATGCCCTGTTCATGCTGTTTCGCCCGTTTGTCCAACTAAATGCCCACAAAAAATTAGACGGACCATACTGGGATGATCTTCAATCTCCCTAGCATGCCCCGATCGATTTTTGGCCCACAGCATGCCCGAACCCCAGGCCCACTCCTAAAACCATGGGCTATAAAACATCGATTTAGCCCATTTTTCCCATTTATCCACCCAAATGCCTATACAAATTTAAACAGACCATAGTGGGATGATCCCCAACCACCGTGGCATACCCTGGTAAATTTTTGGCATACATCACACCCGAACCCCGGGCCTACCCCTAAAACCGTGGGCTATAGCACACCGATTTGGCGTGAAAATACCTCGTTCACGTTGTTTCGCCCGTTTGTCCACCCAAATACCCACAAAAAATTAAAAGGACCACCCTAGGATAATCTTTAAGCTCCTTAGCAAGCCCCACTTAATTTTTGGACAACAGTACTCTCGGACCCCAGGCCCATCCCCAAACCATAGGCTATAACACATCGATTTGGTCCAAAAATGCCCCATTAGCGCCCCGTTTCGCCCGTTTGTCGACCCCAATACCCATGAAAAATTAAATGGACAACATTCAGACGATCTCCAACCTCTCTAGCATTCCTCGATCAATTTTTGTCCCCCAGCACACTCGGACCCTAGGCGTACCCCCGAAACCGTGGGCTATGAAACACTGATTTAGCTCGAAAATGCATCGTTCGCACCATTTTGCTCGTCTGTCCACCCAAATACCCACAAAAAATAAAACGGACCACACTGGAATAATCCTTAACCTCCCTGGCATGCCTCGGTCAATTTTCAATTGATAGCATGCCCGAACCCGAGCCAATCCCCAAAACCATGGGCTATAGCACACCGATTTATCCTGAAAACACCCCGTTCGCGCTGTATCGCCAGTTTGTCCACCCAAATGAGAACAAAAAATTAAATGGACCATACTGAGATGATTCCCAACCTTCCTGGCATGCCTCTGGTCAATTTTCTCCAAACAGAATGCCCAGACCCTGGGCCCACATGTAAAATCGTGGGCTATAGCACACCGATTTGGCCCAAAAGTGCCCCGTTCGCATCGTTTCCCCCATTTGTCCACCCAAATACCCACGAAAGATTAAACGAACCACACTTGGATGATCCCCAACCTCCTTGGCGAGCCCCGATCAATTTTTGGCCCATAGTACGCTCGAACCCTGGGACCACCTAAAAAACCGTGGGTTATAGCACACTAATGTAGCCAAAAAATGCCCCATTCGCGCCGTTTCACCCGTTTATCCACCCAAATGCCCACAAAAAATTGAACGGACCATATTGAGATGATCTCCAACCTCCCATGCATGCCTCGATCACTTTTTGACCTATAACACGCCCGGAACCCGAGCCCACCCCTAAAATTGTGGGCTATAGCTCACCAATTTTGCCCAAAAATGCCCTGTTTACGCCATTTCACCCATTTGTCCACCTAAATACCCACAAAAAATTAAATAGACCACACTAGGTTGATCCCCAACTTCCCTAGCATGCCCCGATCAATTTTTTTCCCACAGCACGCCTGGACCCCAGACCCACCCTTGAAATTGTGGTCTATGGCACACCGATTTCGCTCGAAAATGCCCCATTCATGCCGTTTCGCCCTTTTGACCACCCAAATGCCCATGAAAAATTAAACGGATCATACTGGGATGATCTTAAACCTCCCTGGCATGCCCCGATCTATTTTTAGCCCATAGCACGCCCAGACCATGGGTCCAACCCCAAAATCGGGGGCTATAGTACACTGATTTTGCCTGAAAATACCCCGTTCATGCCTTTTGCCCGTTTGTCCACCCAAAATGCCCATGTAAAATTAAACGGACCATACTAGAACAATCCATAACCTCCCTGGCATGCCTCGATTGATTTTTAGCCTATAGCACGCCCAAACCCTGGGACCACCCCTAAAATCGTGGGCTATAGCACACTGATTTAGTCCCAAAGTGCACTGTTCATGACGTTTTGCCTGTTTTTCCACCCAAATACCAACAAAATATAAAACGGACCACACTGGTATGATCCCCAACATTCCTTGCATGCCACGATATATTTTCAGCCCACAGCACGCCCAAACCCCTAGTCAAACCCCAAAACCGTGGGCTATAGCACACTAATTTAGGATAAAAATGCCCTATTCACTCTGTTTCGCCCGTTTGTCCACCCAAATGCCAAAAAAAATTAAACGGACCACACTGGGATGATCCCTAAGGTCCCTGGCATGCCCCAATTAATTTTTAGCCCACAGCACGCTCGGACCCCCGGCCTACCCTCAAAACCATGGGCTATAGAACACTGATTTAGCCCGAAAACTCCCTGTTTCCACCGTTTTTCTCATTTGTCCACTCAAAAACGTGACCTGGAGCACATTGATTTGGCTCGAAAATTCCCCGTTCGTGTTGTTTCACCCGTTTGACCACACAAATGTCCACGAAAAATTAAAAGGACGATACAGGGATGACCCACAACCTCCCAGGCATGCCCCGATTAATTTTTTGCCCACAGCATGCCCCGACCCCGGGCCCACTCTCAAAATTGTGGGCTATAGCACACCGATTTGGCCCGAAAATGCCCCATTCGTGTCGTTTCGCCCGTTTGTCCATCCAAATACACACAAGAAATTAAACAGACTATACTAGGATGATCCCAAACCTTCGTGGCAGGCCTTAGTTGATTTTTCGCCCACAAAATACTCGGACCCTTGGCCCACCCCTAAAACCATAGGCTATAGCACATCAATTTACCTGAAAATACACCGTTAGCGCTGTTTCGACCTTTTGTCCACCAAAATATCGACGAAAAATAAAATAGACCACAGTGGGACGATCACCAACCTCCCTGGTATGCCCCAGTCTATTTTTGACACATAGCACGCTAGGACCCCGAGCCAACCCCCAAAACTATGGGCTATAGCACACCGCTTTAGCCTAAAAATGCCCCGTTCGCGTCGTTTCGCCCGTTTGTCCAACTAATTGCCCACAAAAAATTAAACGGACCATACTGGGATGATCCCCAACCTCCCTATCATGCCCCAATAGATTTTAGACCTACAGCACGCCCGAACCTTGGGCACACCCCTAAAACCGTAAACTATAAAACATCGATTTTGCCCATTTTGCCCATTTATCCACCCAAATGCCCACAAAAATTTAAAAATACCACATTAGGATGATCCCCAACCACCGTGGCATGCCCCAGTCAATTTTTGGCACACACCACACCGGAACCTCGGGCCCACCCCTAAAACCGTAAGCTATAGCACACCGATTTAGCATGAAAATGCCCCGTTCGCTTTGATTCTCCCGTTTATCCACCTAAATGCCCATAAAAAATTAAAAGGACCACCCTAGGATAATCCCTAACCTCCCAAGCACGCCCCAATCAATTTTCGAACAACAGTACACCCGGAACCCAGGCCCACCCCCAAACCATGGGCTATAGCACACCGATTTCGCCCAAAAATGCCCTGTTCACGCACCGTTTCACCCGTTTGTCAACCCCAATACCCTTGAAAAATTAAACATTCCACATTGGGATGATCTCCAACCTCCGTGGCATGCCCCAATTGATTTTTGGTCCACAACACGCTCGGACCCTTGGCCCACCCCCAAAATCATGAGCTATAGCACACCGATTTAGCTCGAAAATGCAACGTTCGTGCTGTTTTGCTCATCTGTCCACCCAAATGCCCACAAAAAATAAAACAGACCATACTGGGATGATCCTTAACCTCCCTGGCATGCCTCGGTCAATTTTTGACCGACAGTATGCCCAAACCCGAGCCAACCCTTAAAACCGTGGTCAATAGCACACCATTTAGCCTGAAAACACCGCGTTCATGCCATTTTACCGGTTTGTCCAACCAAATGCGAATGAAAAATTAAATGGACAATACTGAGATAATCCTCAACCTCCCTGGCATGCCCTGGTGAATTTTCGGCAAATAGCATGCCGGACCCTAGGCCCACCCTTGAAATCGTGGGCTATAGCCCATCGATTTTGACCAAAACCGCCCTGTTTGCATTGTTTTGCCCGTTTGTCCACCCAAATACCCTGGATGATCCCCAACCTCCCTGGTATGCCCCAATTGATTTATGGCCCACAGTATGCTCGAACCCTGGTCCAACCTAAAAAACCATGGGCTATAGCACACCAATTTAGCCAAAAAATTCCCCATTCGTGCAGTTTCACCCGTTTATCTACCCAAATGCCCACAAAAAATTGAACGGACCATAATAGGATGATCTCCAACCTCTATGGCATGCCTCGATTGATTTTAGACCCATAACACGCCCGAACCCCGAGCCCACTCCCAAAATCGTGGGCAATAGCTCACCAATTTTGCCCAAAAATGCCCTGTTTGCGCCTTTTCGCCCGTTTGTCCACCCAACTGCCCATAAAAAATTAAACGAACCACACTGGGTTGATCCCCAACCTCCCTAGCATGCCTCGGTCAATTTTTTGCCCACACCATGCCTAGACCCCAGTCCCACCCTTAAAACTGTGGGTTATAGCACACCGATTTCGCCCGAAAATACCCCATTCGTGCTGTTTCGCCCGTTCGTCAACCCAAATGCCCATGAAAAATTAAACGGATCATACTGGGATGATGCCAAACCTCCCTGGCATGCCCCGTTATATTTTTATCCCACAGCACAGCCGGACCATGGGCTCAACCCCAAAACCGTGGGCTATAGCACACCGATTTAGCCCAAAGATGCACCGTTCGCTTCGTTTTGTTCGTTTGTCCACCCAAATGCCCACGAAAAATAAAACAAACCATACTGGGATAATCATCAACCTCCTTGGCATGCCTCGGTCGATTTTTGGTACACAGCATGCCCGAATCTCGAGCCAACACCCAAAATCGTGGGCTACAGCATACCGATTTAGCCTGAAAATAACCTGTTTGCGCCATTTCATCCGTTTATCCACGCAAATGCCCATGAAAAATTAAATGAACCACACTGGGATGATCCCCAACCACTGTGGCATGCCCCGATCAATTTTCAACACATAGCGCTTCTGGACTCGGGCCCACCTTTGAAACGATGGGCTATAGCACACCAATTTGGCCTGAAAATGCTTCGTTCGTGCTGTTTTGCCCGTTTGTCCACCCAAATGCCCACAAAAAATTAAATGGACCATATTGGGATGATCCCAAACCTCCCTAGAATGCCTCAATTGATTTTTGACTAACAGTACGCTTGGACCCCGAGCCCATCCCCAAACTGTTTATCCACCCAAATGCTCATGAAAAATTAAACAGACCAAACTGGGATGATCTCCAACCTCCCTGGCACGCCCCAATCTTTTTTCAGCCCACATCTTGCTCGAACCCCTAGCCCACCTTGAAACCGTGGCCTATAGCACACCGATTTGGCTAAAAAATTCCCCGTTTGCGCCGTTTCGCTTGTTTGTCCACCAAAATGCCCACAAAATATTAAATGGACCATACTGGGATGATCCCAAACCTCCCTTGCATTCCCTGGTCGATTTTTATCCCATAGCACGCCTGGACCCCGGGCTCAGCCCCAAAACTGTGGGCTATATAGCAAACCAATTTGGAACAAAAATTCCCAATTCGCGTCGTTGTGCCCATTTGCATACCCAAATACCCATGAAAAATTAAACGGACCACACTGGGATGATCCCTAACCTCCCTGGTATTCCCCGATTTATTTTTAGCCCACAGCACACCCGGACCCTGGGCCCAGCCCCAAAACCTTAGGCTATAGCAACCGATTTAGCCCAAAACTGCATCGTTTGTGCCATTTTGCCCATCTGTCTACCCAAATGGCACAAAAAATAAAATGAACCACACTAGTATGATCCTCAACCTCCCTGGCACACCCCGATCAATTTTTGGCCCACATCACGCCCGGACCTTAGGCCCACCCCTAAAATCGTTGGCTATAGCAAACTGATTTTGCCTGAAAATGCCCCGTTAGTGCTGTTTCACCCGTTTGTCCACCCAAATGCCCATGTAAAATTAAACTGACCATACTGGGATGATCCCCAACCTCTTTGGCATGACTCGATCAATTTTTAGCCCACAGCACGCTCGGATACGAGGCCCACCCTCGAAATTATGGGCTATAGCACATCGATTTAGCTCGAAAATGCCCCATTCGCGACGTTTCACACCTTTGTCCAACAAAATGCCCACAAAAAAATAAACGGACCACATTTAGATGATCCCCTACCTCCCTGGCATGCCCCGATTAAGTTTTAGCCCACAGCACACCTGGACCCTGGCCCCACCCCCAAAATCGTGGGCTATAGTACACCGATTTAGCCCCAAAATGCACTGTTCTAACCGTTTTACCCGTTTGTCCACCCAAATGCCCACAAAAAATAAAATAGACCATAATGGGATGATCCCCAACATTCCTATCACACCACGGTCAATTTTCAACCCACAGCCCGCCCGAACCCCGAGCCAACCCCCAAAACTGTGGGCTATAGCACACCAATTTAGGCTAAAAATGCCCCATTCACACTGTTTCACCCGTTTGTCTGCCCAAATACCCAGAAAAAATTAAACAGACCACACTAGGACGATCCTCAAGATGCCTGGCATGGACCCCGGGACCACCCCCGAAACCGTGGGCTATAGAACACCGATTTAGCCCAAAAACTCCATGTTTGCGCCGTTTTGTCCGTTTGTCAACCCAAATGAACACAAAAAAATTAAATTGAGCACACTGGGATGATACTAAACCTCTCTGGCATGCCCTGGTCAATTTTTGGCCAACAGCACGCCCGGACCTTGGGCACAATTTGGCCCGAAAATTCCTCGTTCGTGCTGTTTCATCCGTTTGACCACCCAAATGCCCACGAAAAATTAAATGGACCATACAGGGATGACGCCCAACCTCCTTGGCATGCTCCGATCGATTTTTTAGCCACAGCACGCTCGGAACCATAGCCCACCCCCAAAACCGTGGGCTATAGCACATCGATTTAGCCCCAAAAAACACTGTTTGCACCGTTTTGACCTTTTGTCCACCCAAATGTCCACGAAAAATAAAATGGAGCACACTGGGACGATCACCAACCTCCGTGGTATGTCCTGATCAATTATTGGCACACAAAACGCCTGTACCCCGAGCTAAAACCCAAAATCGTGCGCTATAGCACACCGATTTAGCCTGAAAACACCCCGTTCGTGCCGTTTTGCATGTTTGTCCAACCAAATGCCCACAAAAAATTAAATGGACCACACTGGGATAGTCCCCAACCTATTTGGCAGGCCTCGATCAATTTTCAGCCCACAGTGTGCCCGGACCCCAGGCCCACCCCAAAAATCGTGGGATATAGAACATCGATTTAGCTCAAAAACTCCCCGTTTACGCCATTTTGGCCATTTGGCCACCCAAATACCCACAAATAAATTAAACGGACCAAACTGGTATGATCCACAACCTCCCTGGCATACCCCAATTGATTTTTAGCCCACTGTATGCTCTAACCTCAAGCCCACCCCCAAACCATCGGTTATAGCACACCGATTTGGCCTAAAAATGCCCAGTTCGCATACCGTTTTGCCCATTTGTCCACCCAAATGCCCATGAGAAATTAAACGGACCATACTGGGATGATCACCAACCTCCCTAGTATGTCCCGCTCGATTTTTGGCCCACAGCATGCCCGGACCCCGGGCCCACCCCCGAAATGGTGGGCTATAGCACACCGATTTGGCTCAAAAATGCCCAATTCACGCCGTTTTGCCCGTTTGTTCACCCAAATGCCCATGAAAAATTAAACGAACCACACAAGAATGATCCCAAACCTCCCTGGTTTGCCCCGATCAATTTTTAGCCCACAGCACACCCGAACCCTAGGCCCACCCCCAAAACCATGGGCATAGCACACCAACTTAGCCCAAAAATGTACACTTCGCGCCATTTCGATTGTTTGTCCACCTAAATACCTACGAAAAATAAAATGGACCACACTGGGATGATCACCAACCTCCCTGGTATGCCCCGATCGATTTTCAGCACACAACATGCTTGGACCCCGAGCCAACCCCCGAAATCGTGGGCTATAGCATACCGATTTAGCCTGAAAATGCCTCGTTCACACCGTTTCGCCCCTTTGTCCACCCAAATGCCCACGAAAAATTAAACGAACCAAACTGGGACGATCTCCAACCTACCTAGCATGCCCAAGTTGATTTTTAGCCTACAACAACTCCGAACCCTTGGCCCATCCCTAAAACTGTAGGCGCACACCGATTTAGCCCCAAAATGCACTGTTCATGCCGTTTTTCTCATTTTTCCACCCAAATGCCCACAAAAAATAAAACGGACCACACTGAGATGATCCCCAGCATTCCTGGCATGCGACGGTTAATTTTCAGCCCACAGCACACTCGAACCCCGAGTTAAACCCCAAAATCGTGGGCTATTACACACCAATTTAGGCTAACAATGCCCCATTCGCGCCGTTCGGCCCCTTTGTCCATCCAAATCCCCACAAAAAATTAAAGGGACCACACTGGGACGATCCCCAAGCTCCTTGGCATGCCCCGATCGATTTTTAGCCCACAGCACTCTCGAAACCCCAGCCTACCCCCGAAATCGTGGGCTATGGAACACCGATTTAGCCTGAAAACTCCTTGTTTGCGCTGTTTTGCTTGTTTGTCCACCTAAATGCCCACAAAAAATTAAACGGACCACATTGGGATGATCCCCAACCTCCCTGGCATGCCCTGGTCAATTTTTGGCCCACAGCACGCCCAGACCCCGGGCCCACCCTCAAAACCGTGGCTAGAAGCATACTGATTTGGCTCGAAAATTCACCGTTCGTGTTGTTTCACCCATTTGACCACCCAAATGCACACGAAAAATTTAATGAACCATACAGGGATGACCCCCAACCTCCTTGGCATGCGCCAATTAATTTATTGGCCACAGCATACCCGAACCCAGGGCCCACCCCGAAAACCGTGGGCTATAGCACATCAAGTTAGCCCAAAAAAAAACTATTCGCACCATTTCGACCTTTTATCCACCCAAATACCCACGAAAAATAAAATGGACCACACAGGGACGATCACAAACCTCCCTAGTATGTCCCGATAAATTATTGGCACACAGCACGCCCGAACCCTAAGCCAAAACCTAAAACCGTGGGCTATAGCACACCGATTTAGCCTAAAAACACCCCGTTCGTGACGTTTCACACGTTTGTCCAACAAAATGCCCACAAAAAATTAAATGAACCACACCGGGATGATCCCCAACCTCCTTGGCATGCCTCGATCAATTTTTGGCCCACAGCGTGCTCGGACCCAGGGCCAATCCCAGAAATCGTGGGATATACAACATTGATTTAGCCCGAAAACTCCCTGTTTCTGCCATTATGCCCATTTGGCCACACAAATACCCACAAAAAATTAAACGGACCACACTGGGATGATCCCCAACCTCCCTGGCATACCCTGATTGATTTTTGGCCCACTATATGCTCAAACCCTTAGCCCACCCCCAAACCATCGGTTATAGC
>NW_025847771.1:166179-209918 GCF_002878395.1 Capsicum annuum | reverse complement strand
TTTCGCCCATTTGTTCACCCAAATGCCCATGAAAAATTAAACGGACCAAATTGGGATAATCTCCAACCTCCATGGCATGCCCCGATCGATTTTTGGCCTACAGCACGCCCGAACCCCGGGCCCACCATCAAAATTGGGGGCTATAGCACACCGATTTGGCCCAAAAATGCCTAATTCGCGCCGTTTTGGCCGTTTTTCCACGCAAATAACCATGAAAAATTAAATGGACCACACAGGAACGATCCCAAACCTCCCTTGCATTCCCCAATCAATTTTTAGCCCACAGCACGCCCGGACCCTGGGCCCAACCCCAAAATCATGGGCTATAGCACACCGACTTAGCACGAAAATGCACCCTTCGCGCCGTTTTGACAGTTTATCCACCCAAATACCCACGAAAAATAAAACGGATCAAACTCGGAGGATCACCAACCTCCCTAGTATGCCTCAGTTGATTTTTGCCACACAACACACCTGCACCCCGAGCCAACCCCTAAAACCATGGGCTATAGCACACCGATTTAACCTGAAAATACCCCGTTCGTGCTGTTTCGCCCGTTTGTCAATCAAATGACCACAAAAAATTAAACGAACTATACTGGGATAATCACCAACCTCCCTGGCAAGCCTCGATCAATTTTTGCCCCACAGCATGCCCAAACCCCGGGCCCATCCCTGAAATCATGGGTTATAAAACATCAATTTAGCCCGTTTTGTCCATTTGTCCACCCAAATACCCATGAAAAATAAAACAGATCACACTGGGATGATCCCCAACCACCATGGCATACCTCGGTTAATTTTTGGCACACACCACGCCCAAACCCCTGGCCCACCCTTAAAACCATGGGCTATAGTGCACCGATTTGGCTTGAAAATTCTCCGTTCACGCTGTTTTGTCCGTTTGTCCACCCAAATGCCCACGAAAAATTAAATGGACCACACAAGGATAATCCTCAACCTCCCTGGCATGCTCCAATCGATTTTCGGCCAACAGTACGCTGGGACCCCGGGCCCACCCCCAAACCATGATCTATAGCACACCGATTTGGCCTAAAAATGCCCTGTTCGCACACTGTTTCACCCGTTTCTCCACCCAAATGCCCATGAAAAATTAAACGGACCATATTGGGACGATTTTCAACCTACCTGGCATGCCCCGATTAATATTTGGCCCACAGTACGCTTTGACCCTAGATCCACCCCCAAAACCGTGGGCTATAGCATACCGATTTACCCCGAAAATGCACTATTAATGTTGTTTCGCTCGTCTGTCCACCCAAATACCCACGAAAAATAAAACAGACCACACTGGGACGATCTCCAACCTTCCTCGCACGCTCCGATCAACTTTCAACTGAGAGCACGCTCGAACCCCGAGCCAACCCCCAAAACTGTGGGCTATAGCAAATCAATTTAGCCAGAAAATGCCCTGTACTTGCAGTTTCACCGGTTTGTCCACCCAAATACCAATAAAAAATTGAATGGACCACACTAAGATGATCCCCAATCACCCTGGCACGCCCTGCTCAAATTTTAGCACACAACATGCTCGGATCCTGGGCCCACCCCTGAAACCGTGGTCTATAGCACACCGATTTAGCCTAAAAATGCCCAGTTCGCATACCGTTTCGCCCATTTGTCCACCCAAATGCCTATGAAAAATTAAATGGACCACACTGGGATAATCTCCAACCTCTCTGGCATGCCTCGATCGGTTTTTGGCCCGCAGCACACCTGGACCCCGAGCTCACCCCCAAAATTGTGGGCTATAGCACACCTATTTGGCCCAAAAATGCCCAATTCCCGCTGTTTTACCCATTTGTCCACCCAAATGCCCATGAAAAATTAAATGGACCATACAGAAATGATCCCAAACCTCCCTTGCATGCCCCGATCAATTTTTAGCCCACAGCACGCTCGGACCCTGGGCCCATCCCCAAAATCATGGGCTATAGCACACCGACTTAGCCCAAAAATGCACCCTTCACGCCGTTTCAACAGTTTGTCCACCCAAATACCCACAAAAAATAAAACGAATCACACTAGGAGGATTACCAACCTCCCTGGTATACCCCGGACAAATTTTGGCCCACAGCACGCTTGGACCCCGAGCCAACCCCCAAAACCGTGGGCTATAGCACATCGATTTAGCCTGAAAATGCCCCGTTCATGCTGTTTCGCCCGTTTGTCCTACCAAATGCCCACAAAAAATTAAACGGACCATTAAGAGATGATCACCAACCTCCCTGGCATGCCCCAATCGATTTTTAGCCCATAGTATGCCTAAACCCCGGGCCAACCCCCTAAATCGTAGGCTATGAAACATCGATTTAGCCCGTTTTGCCCATTGGTCCACCCAAATGCGCATGAAAAATTAAACAGACCACACTGGGATGATCCCCAACCACCATGGCATGCCTCGGTTAATTTTTCGCATACACCACGCCCGAATCCCGAGCCCACCCTTAAAACCATGGGCTATAGCGCACCGATTTGGCCTGAAAATTCCCCGTTCGCGCTGTTTTGTCCGTTTGTCCACCCAAATGCCCACGGAAAATTAAATGGACCACACAAAGATAATCCCCGACCTCCGTGGCATGCCCAAATTGATTTTTCGCCAACAGTACGCAAGGACCCCGGGTCCACCCCAAAACCATTTATAAAGCACATCGATTTGGCCCAAAAATGCCCTGTTCACACACTATTTCACCCGTTTGTCCATCCAAATGCCCATGAAAAATTAAACGGACCATATTGGGATGATTTTCAACCTCCCTAGCATGCCTCGATCAATTTTTGGCCTATAGTACGCTCGGACCCTAGATCCACCCACAAAACCGTGGGCTATAGCATATCGATTTAGCCCAAAAATGCACCATTCACGTCGTTTCGCTCGTCTGTCCACCCAACTACCTATGAAAAATAAAACAGATCACACTGGGACGATCCCCAACCTCCCTGGCACGCTCTGATCAATTTTCAGCCGATAGCATGCCTGAACCCTGAGTCAACCCCCAAAACCGTGGGCTATAGCACACCGATTTAGCGAGAAAATGCGCCGTTCTTGTAGTTTCTCTAGTTTGCCCACCCAAATACAAATGAAAAATTGAATGGACCACACTGAGATGATTCCCAATCTACCTGGTATGCCCTGGTCAATTTTCGGCGCACAACATGCCTGGACCGTAGGCCCAGCCCTGAAATCGTGGTCTATAGCACATCGATTTGGCCTAAAAATGCCCAGTTCGCATACCGTTTCATCTATTTGTCCACCCAAATGCCCATGAAAAATTAAACAGACCACACCAGGATAATCTCCAACCTCCTTGGCATGCCCCAATCAACTTTTGGCCCACAGGACACCCGGACCCCGAGCCCACCCCCAAAATTGTGGGCTATAGCACAACCATTTGGCCCAAAAATGACCAATTCGCGTTGTTTTGCCCGTTTGCCCACCCAAATGCCCATGAAAAATTAAACGAACCACACAGGAATGATCCTAAACCTCCCTTGCATTCCTCGATCAATTTTTAGACCACAGCACGCCCGGACCCTTGGCCCAACCCCAAAATCTTGGGCTATAGCACACCGACTTAGCTCGAAAATGCACCCTTCGTGCTGTTTCGACAGTTTGTCCACCCAAATACCCACGAAAAATAAAACGACTCACACTAGGAGGATCACCAACCTCCCTGGTATGCCCCGGTCAAATTCTTTCACACAGCACGCCTGGACCCCGAGCCAACCCCCAAAACTGTGGACCACACAGGGACGATACTCAACCTCTCTGGCGTGCCCCGGTAGATTTTTGGCCCACATCACGCCTGGACCCCATGCCCACTCCAGAAATACTCCATTCGTGCCGTTTCACCCGTTTATCCACCCAAATACCCACAAAAAAAATGAACCACACTGGGATGATCCCTATCTCCCTGGCACGTCCCGATCGATTTTTGGCCCACAGCACACCCAAACTTGGACCCACCTCCAAAATCATGGGATATAGCATGCTCGAGTCAATTTTTGACTCAGAGCACGCCCGAACCACGAGCCCATCCCTGAAACCGTGGGCTATAACATATGATTTGACCCAAAAATGCCTCGTTTGCACCGTTTCCCTCGTTTGTTCACCCAAATGCCCATGAAAAATTAAATGGACCACACTAAGATGATTCCCTACCTCCCTGGCTCGTCCTGGTTTATTTTTTGCGCACAACACGCCCGGAACCTGGGCCCACCCCTAAAAATGTGTCTATAAAAAACTGATTTGGATCAAAAATTTCCCGTTCGCACCATTTCACCTATTTGTCCACCCAAATGCCCACAAAAAATTAAACAAACTATACTAGGACGATCCCCAACCTCCCAGGCATGCCCCGATCAATTTTTGGCTAACAACATGCACAGACCTTGAGCCCACCTCTAAAATGGTGGACTATAGCACACCGATTTGGACCAAAAATTCCCCATTCGCGCCGTTTCGCCTGATTGCCTACCCAAATGCCCACGAAAAATTAAATGGACCACACAGGGATGATCCTCAACCTCTCTGGCGTGCCCCGGTAGATTTTTGGCCCACATCACGCCCGGACCCCGGGCCCACCCCGGATTTGGCCTTAAAATGGCCGTTCGCATCATTTCGCCCATTTGTCTACCTAAATTCCCTCAAGAATTAAACGGGCCACACTGGGATGATCCCCAACCTCCCTGGCATGCCCCGATTGATTTACAAACCACAACACACCTGTACCCAGGGTCCATCCCCAAAATCATAGGCTATAGCACATCGATCTGGCTTGAAAATGCCCCGTTTGCGTCGTTCCGCCCATTTGTCCACCTAAATACCCATGAAAAATTAAATGGACTACATAAGGATGATCCCCTACCTTAATAGATTTTTAGTCCACAACACGCCCGGACCCCGGGTCTACCCCAAAACCGTGGGCTATAGCACACCGATTTGACCAAAAAGGCCTTGTTCACACCGTTTTGCCCATTTGTCCACTCAAATGCCCATGAAAAATTAAACGGACCACACTGGGATGATTCCAACCTTCCTGGCATACCTCGATCTATTTATAGCCCACTGCACGCCTATACCCCAAGCCCAAGCCCAAAACCATAGGTTATAGCACACCTATTTGGCTCAAAAACACCTCGTTCACATTATTTTGCCCGTTTGTCCAACCAAATGCCCACGAAAAATTAAACGGTCAATACTGAGATGATCCCCAATCTCCTTGGCATGCCCTGGTCAATTTTTGGCCCGCATTACGCCTGGACCTCGGACCCACCCTCGAAATTGTGGGCTATATAGCACACCG
The DNA here is from genome assembly GCF_002878395.1 of Capsicum annuum. Classification (NCBI taxonomy): domain Eukaryota; kingdom Viridiplantae; phylum Streptophyta; class Magnoliopsida; order Solanales; family Solanaceae; genus Capsicum; species Capsicum annuum. The sequence goes on along the minus strand of NW_025847771.1, from coordinate 204,591 downwards.
ATTTGGCTTGAAAATGCCCCGTTCGAACCATTTTTCCGTTTGTCCACCCAAATACCCACAAAAAATTAAACAGACCACACTGGGATGATTCCCTACTTCTCTAGCATGCCCCGGTTGATTTTTGACCCACAAAACACTCGGACCCTGGGCCCACCCTCAAAACCGTGTGCTATAGCACACTGATTTGGCTCGAAAACACCTCGTTCGCACCATTTTGCCCATTTGTCCTCCTAATGCCTACCAAAAATTAAACAAATCACACTGGGACAATTCCCAATCTCCCTAGCAAGCCCCAGTCAATTTTCAGTCCACAACATGCCCGAACCCCGAGCTCATCCCCAAAACTGTGGGCTATAGCACACCGATTTGGCCTGAAAATGCACCGTTTAGCCCGTTTGTCCAACCTAATGCCCACAAAAAATTAAACGGACCACACAGGGACTATCCCCAACCTCCTTGGCATCCCCGGTAGATTTTCAGCACATAGCACGCTTGGACCCCCGACTCTCCTCCAAAATCGTGGGCTATAGCTCACTAATTGGGCACAAAAATGCCCCGTTCATGCTGTTTTGCCTGTTTGTCCACCCAAATACCTATGAAAAATTAAACGTACTACACTATGACGATTCCCAACCTCCCTGGCATGCTCCGATTTATTTTCGGCCCACAACACGCTTGGACCCCGGGCCCTCCCCTAATATCGTATGCTATAGCACACTAATTTGGCCCAAAAATGTCCCATTCGTGTTGTTCTCCCGTTTATACACATAATGCCCACGAAAAATAGAACGGAACACACTGGCACAATCCCCAACTTCCCTGGCATGCCCCGATTGATTTTTGGTCCACAGCACGCCCGGACCCTGGGCCCACCACCTAAACCGTGGTCTATAACACATCGATTTGAACTAAAAATGCCCCGTTTGTGCCATTTTTTGTCCACCCAAATGCCCACGAGAAAAATTAAATGGACCACATTAGGACGATCCCCAACCTCCCTGGCTTGCCCCTACCGATTTTTGGCCTAGAGGACGCCTGGACCCCGTGCCCACCAATGAAACCATGGGCTATAGCACACCAATTTGGCTTAAAAATGCCCCGTTCGCACCGTTTCGCCTGTTTGTCCACGAAAATGCCCACGAAAAATTAGACGGACCATACTAGGATGATCCCCAATCTCCCTCGCATGCCTCGGTTGATTTTTTGCCCACAACACGCCTGGACCCAAGTCCCACCCTCGAAACCATGGGCTATAGCACACCAATTTGGCCCCAAAATGCCTCATTCGCGCCGTTTCGCCCGTTTGTCCACCCAAAACCCCACAAAAAATTTTATGGACCATACTAGGATGATCCACAACTTCTCTGGCACATTCTAGTCAATTTTTGGCCCATAACACGCTTGAACCCTGAGCCCTAACCCAAAATCGTGGGCTATAACACACCGATTTACCCCAAAAATGTCCCGTTCGTGCTGTTTCGCCCGTTTGTCCACCGAAATGCCTGCAGAAAACAAAACAAACCACACTGGGATGATCCCCAACTTCCCTGGCATGCCCCAATCAATTTTTAGCCTACAGCACACCCGGACCCCATGCCCACCCCAGAAACTGTGGGTTATAGCGCACCAATTTGTCATGAAAACACTCCGTTCGTGCCGTTTCACCCACTTGTCCACCCAAATACCCACAAAAAAATAAATGAACCACACTGGGATGATCCCTAACACCCTGGCATGCCCCGGTCGATTTTTGGCCCACAGCACGCCCGAACTTAGACCTACCCCAAAATCATGGGCTATAGCACACCGATTTGGATGGATAACGCCCTATTCGTGCCGTTTTGCTCGTTTGTCCACCCAAATGCGCATGAAAAATCAAACAGACCACACTGGGATGATCCCCAACCTCCCTGGCATGCCCCGATCAATTTTTAACACACAGCATGCCCGAACCCCGAGCACACCCTCGAAATCGTGGGCTACAGCACACCAATTTGGCCTAAAAACTCACCATTCATGCCGTTTTGCCCATTTGTCCATGCAAATTCCCATAAAAAATTAAACGAACCACACTGGGATAATCCCCTACCTCTTTTGCAGGTCCCAATCGATTTTAAACCCACAGCACACTCGGACCCCGGGTCCACCCCCAAAACCATGGGCTATAACACACCAATTTGGCTCGAAAACACTTCGTACACAATGTTTCGCCCATTTATCCACCCAAATGCCTACGAAAAATTAAACAAACCAAAAAAAGGTGATCTCCAATCTCCCTGGCAAGCTCTAGTCTATTTTTGGCCCACAGCACGCTCGAACTCTGGGCCCACCCCCAAAACGCTAGGCTATAGCACACTTATTTAGCCCGAAAATGCCCCGTTTGTACCGTTTCGCCCGTTTGTCCACCCAAATGATCACAAGAAATAAAACATACCACACTAGGATGATCCCAACCTCCCTGGAATGCCCCGTTAGATTTTTGACCCACAGCACGCTTGGACCCCGAGCCCATCCATGCAATCGTGGGCTATAGCACACCGACTTGGCCCAAAAATGCTCCGTTCGCGCCTTTTTGCCCATTTGTCCACCCAAATCCCAATGAAAAATTAAACGGACCACATTATAACGATCCCCAACCTCTCTGGCATGCCCCGGTCAATTTTTGGCCCACAACATGCCCGGATCTTAGGCCCACCCCCGAAATCATGGGCTATAGCACATCGATTTGGCTCGAAAATGCCCCATTCACGCCGTTTCGCCTGTTTATCCACCTAAATGCCCATGAAGAATTAAATGAACCATACTGAGATGATCCCCAACCTCCCTATCACGTACTGATAGATTTTCGAAACACAGTACGCTTAGACCTTAGGCCCATCCTTTGAAAAAGTAGGCTATAGCACACCGATTTTGCCCTAAAATGCCCAGTTCATGCCGTTTCGCCCGTTTGTCCACCCAAATGCCCACAAAAAATTAATGGACCACACTATGATGATCTCCAACCTCCCTGGCATGCCCTGGTAGATTTTAGGCACACAGTACGCCCGAACCCCGAGTCCAACCCCAAAATTGTGGACTATAGCACACTGATTTAGCCCAAAAAAGCCCTGTTTGCAGCGTTTTGCCCATTTGTACACCCAAATGCATACGAAAAATTAAACAGACTACACTGAGATGATCCCCAACATCCTTAGCATGCCTCAGTTGATTTTTGGCCCACAGCACCCCCGGACCCCGGGTCCAAACCCAAAACCGTGGGCTATAACACATCGATTTAACCCAAAAATGCCCTGCTTGCGCCGTTTTGCCGGTTTGTCCACCCAAATGCCCACAAAAAATTATACAGACCATACTGGGATGATCCTTAACCTCCCTGCGTCGCCCCGATTGATTTTAAGCCAACACCACTCTCGGACCCCGGGCCCACCCCCAAAAATGTCAGCTATAGCATACCAATTTAGCTCCATAATACCTCGTTCACACCATTTCACCTTTTTTTCCACCGAAATACCTATGAAAAATTAAACGGACCATACTGGGACGATCCCCAACCTCTCTAGCATGCTCTGGTTAATTTTTGGCCCACAATACAATCGGACCTCGGTCCCACCCCCAAAACATTGGGCTATCGCAAACCGATATGGCCCTAAAATGCCCTATTCTCGTCGTTTTACCAGTTTGTCCACATAAATGACCACAAAAAACTAAACAGACCACAATGGGACGATCCCCAACCTCCCAGGCATGCCCTGATTAATTTTTGGCCCACAGGACGCCGGAACCCCGAGCCCACCCCTAAAACCGTGGGCTATAGCACACTGATTTATCCCAAAAATTCTCCGTTTGCACCATTTTGCCGTTTTGTCCACCCAAATACCAATGAAAAATTTAACGGACCATACTAGGACGATCCCCAACCTCTCTGGCACGCCCCGATAAATTTTTTGCCCCCAGCATTCCCGAACCCTAGGCTAACCCCGAAAATCGTGGGCTATAGTACACCGATTTAGCCTGAAAATGCACCGTTCACACCAGTTAACTTGTTTGTCCACCCAAAATGCCCACGAAAAATTAAAAGGACCACACAAGGATGATCCCCAACTCCCTGGCACACCCAGGTCAATTTTTAGCCTACTGCACGCCAGGAGAAATGTCCCGCCCCCAAAATCGTGGGCTAGCACACCGATTTAGCCTTAAAATGCCCTGTTTGCACCATTTTGCCCGTTTGTCCACCCAAATGACCACAAAAAATTAAACACACTACACTGGGACGATCCCCAACCTCCATGGCCTTCCCCAATCAATTTTCGACCTACAGCATGCCCAGAACCTGGGCCCACCCCCTAAACTGTGGGCTATAGCATACTAACTTAGCCCGAAAACACCCTGTTCACACCGTTTCGCCTGTTTGTCCACCCAAATACCAACAAAAAATTAAGCGAACCACACTGGAATGATCCTCTACTCCCTGGCACGCCCTGATCAATTTTCGGCAAACAGAATGCCCGGACCCCAGGTCCACCCCCGAAACCACAGGGAAAAGCACACTGATTTGGCTCGAAAATGCCCCGTTCGCGCGGTTTCCCCCGTTTCTTCACCCAAATGCCCACAAAAAATTAAACGGACCACTCTAGGATGATCGCCAACCTCCCTGGCATGCCCCGATAGATTTCCAGCTCACAGCATCCTCGGAACCCAGGCCCACCCCCAAAACCGTGGGCTATAGCACACCGATGTGGCTCAAAAATGCCTCGTTCGAGCCGTTTTGCCCGTTTGTCCACCCAAATGCCCACGAAAAATTAAATGAACCACACTGGGACAATCCCAAACCTCTCTGGCACACCTCGGTCAATTTTTGGTCCACAGCACGCCCGGACCCTAGGCCCACCACCAAAATCGTGTGCTATAGCACACCGATTTAGCCCAAAAATGCCCTATTCGCTCTATTTCGCCCGTTTGTCCACCCAAATGCTGACGAAAAATTAAACGGATCATACTAGGATGATCCTCAAACTCCCTGACATGCCCCGATCAATTTTTTGCCTACAGCATGCCCGGACCCCAGGCCCACCCCAAAATCGTGGGTTATAGCATATCGATTTAGCCCAAAATGCCCCGTTCGAATTGTTTCATTCGTTTGTACACCTAAATGCACATGGAAAATTAAACAGACCATACCAGGGTGATCCCCAAACTCTATGGCATGTCCCGGTCGATTTTCAGCCCACAGTATGCTTGGACATTGAGCCCACCCCCAAAACCGTAGACTATACCACTAACCTCCCTGCCATGCCCCGATCAATTTTTGGCCAACAGCACGCCCGGAGCCTGGATCCACTCCCAAAACCGTAGGCTATAGCACACCGATTAGGCCTGAAAATGCCCCGTTCGTACCATTTTTCCCGTTTGCCCACCCAAATGCCCATGAAAATTTAAATGGACCTCACTAGGATGATTCACAACCTCCCTGGCTTGCCCTGGTTGATTTTTAGCCCACAGCACGCCCGGAACCTGGGCCCACCCCCAAAAATGTGGGCTATAAAAAATCGATTTGGATGGAAAATGTCCCATTCGCACCGTTTCACCTGTTTGTCCACCCAAATACCCACGAAAAATTAAACGGACTATACTGGGATGATCCCCAACCTCCCAAGCATGCCCCGGTCAATTTTTGACCAACAACATTCCCAGACCTCGGGCCCACCCCTAAAAATGTGGACTATAGCACACCGATTTGGACCAAAAATGCCCCATTCGCGCCGTTTCACCCGATTGTCTACCCAAATGCCCACAAAAAATTAAACAGACCACACAAGGACGACCCTCAACCTCTCTGGCATGCCTTGGTTGATTTTTGGCCCACAACACGCCCGGACCCCGGGCCCACCCCGGATTTGGCCATAAAATGTTTGTTCACATCATTTCGCCCGTTTGTCTACCTAAATGCCCTCAGAAAATTAGACGAACCACACTGGGATTATCCCAACCTCCCTGGTATACCCCGGTTGATTTTCGGACCATAGCACACCTGGACCCAAGGTCCAACCCCAAAATCATGGGCTATAGCACATGGATTTGGCTCAAAAATGCCCCATTTGCATCGTTTCGCCCATTTATCCACCTAAATACCCACGAAAAATTAAACGGACTACACAGGGATGATCCCTAACCTCCATGGCATACCTCGGTATATTTTCAGCCCACAACACGCTCGGAACCTGGGCCCACCCCAAAACCATGAGCTATAGCACACCGATTTGACCAAAAAGGCCCTGGTCGCACCGTTTCGCCCGTTTGTCCACCCAAATGCCCACAAAAAATTAAACGGACCACACCGGGATGATCCCAACCTTCCTGGCATGCCTCGGTCTATTTACAGCCTACTGCACACCCGAACCCTGAGCCCAACCCCGAAACCATGGGCTATAGCACACCTATTTGGCTCGAAAACACGTCGTTCACGCGATTTTGCCCGTTTGTCCAACCAAATGCCCACGAAAAATTAAACGGTCCATACTGAGATGATCCCCAATCTCCCTGGCATACCCCGATCGATTTTTGGCCCACATCACGCCTGGACCTCGGACCCACCTCCGAAATAGTGGGCTATATAGTACACCAATTTTGCTTGAAAATGCCCCGTTCGTGCTGGTTTGCTCGTTTTTCAAACCAAATGCCCACAAAAAATTAAACGGACCACATTGGGACGATTCCCTACTTCTATGGCACGCCTCGGTTGATTTTTGACCCACAACACGCTTGGACCTCGGGCCTACCCTCGAAACCATTAGAACACTTATTTGGCCCAAAAATACCTCGTTCGCACCATTTCGCCCATTTGTCTAGCTAATGCCTACCAAAAATTAAATGGACCATACTAGGATAAACCCCAATCTCCCTGGCAAGCCCTAGTTGATTTTCGGCCCATAGCACACCCGAACCCCGGGCCCACCCCCAAAACCGTAGGCTATAGCACACCGATTTGGCCTGAAAATACGTTGTTTCGTCTGTTTGACAACCTAATTCCCACGAAAAATTAAACGGACCACACTGGGATGATCCCCAACCTCCTTAACATACCCCGGTAGATTTTTGGCATGCAGCACGCTCGGACCCCGGGCTCACCCCCAAAATTGTGGGCTATAGCACACCAATTTGGCACGAAAATGCCCCGTTCACGCTGTTTTGCCTGTTTGTCCACCCAAATACCCATAAAAAATTAAACGAACTACACTATGATAATTCCCAACCTCCCTGGCTTGCTCCGGTTGATTTTTGACCCACAATACGACCGGGCCCCGGGCCCTCCCCCAAAATTGTAGGCAATAGCACACCTATTTAGCCAAAAATGCCCCGTTCGTGCCGTTTCTCCCATTTGTACATGTAAATGCCCATGAAAAATTGAACGGAACACACTAGGACAATCCCCAACTTTCTTGGCATGCCCCGGTTGATTTTCGGCCAACAGCACGCCCGGATCCTTGGCCGTCCACCTAAACCGTGGTTAATAACACATCGATTTGAACTAAAAATGCCCTGTTTGTGCCGTTTTACCCATTTGTCCACCCAAATGCCCACAAAAAATCAAACGGACCACACTGGGATAATCCCCAACCTCCGTGGCTCGCCCCTACTGATTATTGGCCTAGAGGATGCCCGAACCCCGTGCCCACCCTAGAAACCGTGGGCTATAGCACACCAATTTGGCTAAAAAATGCTCCGTTCGCACCGTTTTGCTTGTTTGTCCACAAAAATGCCCATAAAAAAAAAAGGGACCATATTGGGATGATTTCTAATCTCCCTCGCATGCCTCAACTGATTTTTGGCCCACAACACTCCCGGACCCCAGGCCCATCCTCAAAACTATGGGCTATAGCACACCAATTTGGCCCCAAAATGCCTCATTCACGTTGTTTCGCCCGTTTGTCCGCCCAAAAACCCACAAAAAATTTTACGAACCACACTAGGATGATCCCCAACTTCTCTGGCACACTCTGGTTAGTTTTTGGCCTACAGCACCACCAAACCCTGGGCCCACCCGCAAAATCATGGCCTATAACACACCGAGTTGGCCCAAAAATGTCCCCTTTGTGCTGTTTCACCCATTTGTCCATCGAAATGCCCACGAAAAACTAAATGGACCGCACTGGGATGACCCCCAATTTACCTGGCACGTCCCGATCGATTTTTGGCCCACAACACGCTCGGACCCCAAGCCCACCCCAGAAATCGTGGGTTATAGCACACCAATTTGGCCTAAAAATACTTCGCTCATGCCGTTTCACCCATTTGTCCACCCAAATACCCACAAAAAAATAAATGAACCACACCTGGATGATCCCTAACTCCCTGGCACGTTTCGATCGATTTTCGAGCCACAGCACGCCCAAACTCGGACCCACCTCCAAAATCGTGGGCTATAGCATGCCCCAGTCAATTTTTGACTCACAGCAAGCCTGGACCACGGGCCCACCCCTAAAACCGTGGGCTATAACATATGATTTGACCCAAAAATGCCCCGTTTGCACCGTTTCGCTAGTTTGTTCACCCAAATGCCTATGAAAAATTAAATGGACCACACTAGGATGATTCCCAACCTCCCTGGATAGCCCTAGTTAATTTTTTACCCACAGTACGCCCGGAACCTGGGCCCACCCCCAAAAACGTGTCTATAGAAAACCGATTTGGATCAAAAGTTCCTCGTTCGCACCGTTTCACCTATTTGTCCATCCAAATGCCCACAAAAAATTAAGCAGACTATACTAGGACAATCCCCAACCTCCCAGGCTGCCCGTACTTCGGGTCCACCCCTAAAACTGTGGACTATAGAACACCAATTTGGACCAAAAATGCCCTATTCACTCTGTTTCGCCCGATTGTCTACCCAAATGCCCACGAAAAATTAAATGCACCACACAGGGACGATCCTCAACCTCTTTGGCATGCTTCAATAGATTTTTGGCCCACAGCACGCCCGAACCCCGAGCCCACCCTGGATTTGGCCTTAAAATTCCCGTTCGCATCATTTCGCTCGTTTGTCTACCTAAATGCCCTCAGAAAATTAAACGAACCACACTGGGATGATCCCCAACCTCCCTGGCATGCCCCAGTTGATTTTCGGACCCCCAGCACACCTGGGCCCAGGGTCTAGCCCCAAAATCATGGGCTATAGTACATCGATTTGGCTTTAAAATGCCCCGTTTGCGTCGTTTCGCCCATTTGTCCACCTAAATACCCACAGAAAGTTAACCAGACTCCACAGGGATGATCCCAACCTCCCTAGAATACCTCAGTAGATATTCAGCCCACAGGATGCCCGGACCCCGGGTCCACCCAAAAACCGTGGGCTATAGCACACCGATTTGCCAAAAAGGCCTCATTCGCACCGTTTGTCCACCTAAATGCCCATGAAAAATTAAACAAACCACACTGGGATGATTCCAACCTTCCTGGCATACCCTGGTCTATTTACGTCCCACTGCATGCTTGGACCCCGAGCCCAATCCCGAAACCTGGGCTATAGCACATTTATTTAACTCGAAAACACCTCATTCGCGCTGTTTTGCCCGTTTGTCCACCCCAATGCCCACGAAAAATTAAACGGTCCACACTGGGATGATTCCCAATCTCCCTGGCATACCCCGGTCGATTTTTGGCCCACAGCACGCCTGGACCTCAGATCCACCCCCAAAATTGTGGGCTATATAGCACACCGATTTGGCTCGAAAATGCCCCGTTCGTGCCGTTTTGCCCGTTTGTCCACCCAAATGCCCACAAAAAATTAAACGAACTACACTGGGATGATTCCCTACTTCTCTGGCATGCCCCGGTTGATTTTAGACCCACAACACGCTTGGACCCCGGGCCCACCCTCAAAACCGTGTGCTATAGCACACTGATTTTGCCCGAAAACACCTCTCTCGCACCGTTTCTCCCATTTGTCCACCTAATGCCTACCAAAAACTAAATAGACCACACTGGGACAATCCCAAATCTCCCTGGCAAGCCCCAGTCAATTTTTGGCCCACATTATGCCCGAACCCCTGGCCCACCCACAAAATCGTGGGCCATAGCACACCGATTTGGCCCGAAAATACATCATTTTGCCCGTTTGTCCAACCTAATGCCCACAAAAAATGAAATGGACCACACTGGGATGATCCCCAACCTCCCTGGCATACCCCAGTAGCTGTTCAGCACACAGCACGCTCGGATCCCGGGCTCACCCCCAAAATCGTGGGCTATAGCACACCAATTTGGCACGAAAATGCCCCATTCATGCTGTTTCGCCTATTTGTTCACCCAAATACCCACGAAAAATTAAACGGACCACACTATGATGATTCCCAACCTCCCTGGCATACTCCGGTTTATTTTTGGCCCACAACATGCCCGGTCCCCGAGCCCTCCCCCAAAATCGTAGGCTATAGCACACCGATGTGGCCAAAAAATACCCCGTTCGTGTCGTTTCTCCCGTGTGTACACCTAAATGCCCATGAAAAATTGAACGGAATACACTAGGATAATCCCCAACTTCCCTGGCATGCCCTGGTTGATTTTCGGCCCACAGCACGCCCGAGAAATGTGCCCACCACCTAAACCGTGGTCTATAACACATTGATTTGAACTAAAAATGCCCAGTTTGTGCCATTTTACCCATTTGTCCACCCAAATGCCCACAAAAAAATATAATGGACCATACTTGGGCGATCCCCAACCTCCCTGGCTTGCCCCTACCGATTTTTGGCCTAGAGAAAGCCCAGACCCCATGCCCACCTCAAAAACCGTCGGTTATAGCACACCAATTTGGCTCAAAAATGCCCCGTTCGTTCAGTTTTGCCTATTTGTCCATAAAAATGCCCATGAAAAATTAAACGAACCATACTGGGATGAGCCCCAATCTCCATCGCATGCCCTAGTTGATTTTTGGCCAACAACACGCCCGGACCCCAGGCCCACCCTCGAAACCGTGGGCTATAGCACAACAATTTGGCCCCAAAATGCCTTATATGCTCCGTTTCGCCTGTTTGTCCACCCAAAAGCCCACGAAAAATTTTACGGACCACACTAGGATGATCCCTAACTTCTCTGGCATAATTTGGTCAATTTTCGACCTACAGCACGCCCGAACCCTGGGTCCACCCCCAAAATCGTGGCCTATAACACACCAATTTGGGCCAAAAATGCCCCGTTCTTGCTGTTTCATTTGTTTGTCCACCGAAATGCCCACAAAAAACTAAACGGACCACACTAGGATGATCCCAAATCTCTCTGGTACACCTCAGTCAATTTTTGGCCCACAGCACGCCCGAACCCTAGGCCCACCCCCAAAATCGTGTGCTATAGCACACCGATTTAGCCCGAAAATGCCCTATTCGCTCTGTTTCGCCCGTTTGTCCACCCAAATGCAGACAGAAAATTAAATGGATCACACTAGGATGATCCTCAACCTCCCTGACATGGCCCGATCAATTTTTGGCCTACAGCACGCCCGGACCCCAGGCCCACCCCAAAACCGTGGGTTATAGCACATCGATTTAGCCTAAAATGCCCCGTTCAAATCCTTTCATTCATTTGTCCACCTAAATGAAAATGGAAAATTAAACAGACCATACCAGGGTGATCCCCAAACTCTCTGGCATGTCCCGATCGATTTGCAGCCCACAGTATGCTTGGACCTTGATCCCACCCCCAAAACCGTGGGCTATAGCACACCGATATTGCTCGAAAAAGCCCCGTTCGCGCTGTTTCGCTCGTTTGTCTGCCCAAATGCCCATGGAAAATTAAATGGACCACACTGAGATGATCCCCAACCTCCATGGAATGCCCCAGTAGATTTTTGATACACAGCACGCCCGGACCCCGATCCCACCCCTAAAATTGTGGTCTAAAGCACACCGATTTGGCTCAAAAATGCCCCATTTGTGTCGTTTCCCGTTTTTATCCATCCAAATGCCCATATATAATTAAATGAACCATACTGAGATGATCACTAACCTCCCTTCCATGCCCCGATCAATTTTGGGCCAACAGCACACCCGGAGCCTGGACCCACTCCCAAAACCGTCGGCTATAGCACACCGATTTGGCCTGAAAATGCCCCGTTTGTACCATTTTACCCGTTTGCAAAAATTAAATGGACCTCAATAGGATGATTCATAACCTCCCTGGCTCACCCTGGTTGATTTTTAGCCCACAGCACGTACGGAACCTAGGCCCACCCTAAAAAATGTGGGCTATAGAAAACTGATTTGGATGGAAAATGCCCCATATGCACTGTTTCACTTGTTTGTCCACCCAAATGCCCACGAAAAATTAAACGGACTATACTGGGACAATACCCAACCTCCCAAGCATGCCTGGACCTTAGGCCCACCCCTAAAACCGTGGACTATAGCACACCGATTTGGACCAAAAATGCCCCATTCGCGCCGTTTCACCCGATTGTCTACCCAAATACCCACAAAAAGTTAAACAGACCACACAGGGATGAACCTCAACCTCTCTGGCATGCCTCGGTAAATTTTTGGCCCACAGCATGCCCCAACCCTGGGCCCACCCCAGATTCGGCCATAAAATGCCTGTTCGCATCATTTCGCCCGTTTGTCTACCTAAATACCCTCAAAAAATTAGACGAACCACAATGGGATGATCCCCAAACTTCCTGGCATACCCCGGTTGATTTTTGGACCACAGCACACCTGGACCCAAGGTCCAACCCCAAAATCATGGGCTATAGCACATCGATTTGGCTTGAAAATGCCCCATTTGCGTCGTTTCGCCCATTTGTACACCTAAATATCCATGAAAAATTAAACGGACCACACAGGGATGATCCCCAACCTCCCTGGCATACCTCGGTATATTTTCAGCCCACAACACGCCCGGACCCTGGGCCCACCCCAAAACCATGGGCTATAGCACATCGATTTGACCAAAAAGGCCCTGTTCGCACCGTTTCGCGTGTTTGTCCACCCAAATGCCCACAAAAAATTAAACGGACCACACTGGGATGATCCCAACATTCCTGGCATGCCCCAGTCTATTTACAGCCTACTGCACACCCGGAATCCGAGCCCAACCCCGAAACAATAGGCTATAGCACTCCTATTTGGCTCGAAAACACCTTGTTCATGCTATTTTGCCCGTTTGTCAAAAACAAATACCTACGAAAAATTAAACGGTCTATACTGAGATGATCCCCAATATCCCTGGCTTACCCCAGTTGATATTTTGCCCACAGCACGCCTGGACCTCGGACCCACCTCCGAAATTTTGGGCTATATAGCACACCGATTTTGCTTGAAAATGCCCCGTTCGTGCTGTTTCGCCCGTTTGTCCACCCAAATGCCCACAAAAAATTAAACGGACCATATTGGGATGATTCCCTACTTCTATTGCACGCCCCGGTTGAATTTTGACCCACAGCACGCTCGGACCTCGGGCCTACCCTCGAAACCGTTAGTACACTTATTTGGCCCGAAAATACCTCGTTCGCACCGTTTTGCCCATTTGTCTAGCTAATGCTTACCAAAAATTAAATGGACCACACTAGGATAATCCCCAATCTCCCTGTCAAGCCCAGTCGATTTTCGGCCCACAGCACGCCCGAACCCTGGGCCCACCCCCAAAACCGTAGGCTATAACACACCGATTCGGCCTGAAAATACGCCGTTTCGCCTGTTTGTCCAACCTAATGCCCACGAAAAATTAAACGGACCACACTGGGATGATCCCCAACCTCCCTGACATACCTCAGTAGATTTTTTGCAAGCAGCACGCTCGGACCCCGGGCTCACCCCTAAAATTATGGGGTATAGCACACCAATTTGGCACGAAAATGCCCCATTCGCGCTGTTTTGCCTGTTTGTCCACCCAAATACCCACAAAAATTTAAACGAACTACACTATGATAATTCCCAACCTCCCTTGCTTGCTCCGGTTGATTTTTGGCTCACAATACGATCGGGCCCCGGGCCCTCCCCCAAAATTGTAGGCTATAGCACACATATTTAGCCAAAAATGCCCCGTTCATGCCGTTTCTCCCATTTGTGCACGTAAATGCCCATGAAAAATTGAACGGAACACACTAGGACAATCCTCAACTTTCCTGGCACTCCTCGGTTGATTTTCGGCCCACCGCACACCCGAATCCTGGGCCCTCCACCTAAACCGTGGTTTATAACACATCGATTTGAACTAAAAATGCCCCGTTTGTGCTGTTTTACCCGTTTCTTCACCCAAATTCCCACAAGAAATCAAACGGACCACACTGGGATCATCCCCAACCTCCCTGGCTCACCCCTATCGATTATTGGCCCAGAGGATGCCCGAACCCCGTGCCCACCCCAGAAATCGTGGGCTATAGAAAACCAATTTGGCTCAAAAATGCCCCGTTCGCACCATTTTGCCTGTTTGTCCACGAAAATGCCCACAAAAAATTAAACGGACCATATTGGGATGATCTCTAATATCCCTCGCATGCCTCAATTGATTTTTGGCCCACGACACTCCCGGACCCCAGGCCCACCCTCGAAACCGTGGGCTATAGCACACCAATTTGGCCCCAAAATGCCTCATTCACGCCGTTTCGCCCGTTTGTCCGCCCAAAAACCCACAAAAAAATTTTACGGACCACACTAGGATGATCCCTAACTTCTCTGGCACACTCTGGTCAGTTTTTGTCCTACAGTACGCCCGAACCCTGGGCCCACCCCTAAAATCGTGGCCTATAACACACGGATTTGGCCCAAAAATGCCTCGTTTGTGCTGTTTCACCCGTTTGTCCATCGAAATGAACATGAAAAACTAAACGGACCGCACTAGGATGATCCCCAATTTCCCTGGCACGCCCCGATCAATTTTTGGCCCACAGCACGCTCGTACCCCATGCCCACCCCAGAAACCGTGGGTTATAGCACACCAATTTGGCCTAAAAACACTTCGTTCGTGCCGTTTCACCCGTTTTTCCACCCAAATACCCACAAAAAAATAAATGAACCACACTTGGATGATCCCTAACTCCCTGGCATGTTTCGATCGATTTTTGGCCCACAGGATGCCCGAACTCGGACCCACCTCCAAAATCTTAGGCTATAGCATGCCCCAGTCAATTTTTTACTCACAGCATGCCTGGATCATGGGCCCACCCCTGAAACCGTGGGCTATAACATATGATTTGACCCAAAAATACCCCGTTTGCACCGTTTCGCTAGTTTGTTCACCCAAATACCCATGAAAAATTAAACGGACCACACTAGGATAATTCCCAACCTCCCTGGATAGCCCTAGTTGATTGTTTGCCCACAACACGCCCAGAACCTGGGCCCACCCCCAAAAACGTGTCTATAGAAAACCGATTTGGATCAAACATTCCTCGTTCGCACCGTTTCACCTATTTGTCCACCCAAATGCCCACGAAAAATTAAGTGGACTATACTAGGACGATCCACAACCTCCCAGGCATGTTCCAGTTAATTTTTGGCCAACAACATGCCAGAACCTCGGGCCCACTCCTAAAACTATGGACTATAGCACACCGATTTGGACCAAAAATGCCCCATTCACTCTGTTTCCCCCGATTGTCTACATAAATGCCCACAAAAAATTAAATGGACCATACAGGGACGATCCTCAACCTCTCTGGCATACCTCAGTAGATTTTTGGCCCACAGCATGCCCGGACCCCGGGCCCACCCAGGATTTGGCCTTAAAATGCCCGTTAGCATCATTTCGCTTGTTTGTCTACATAAATACCCTCAGAAAATTAAACAGACTACACTGGGATGATCCCCAGCCTCCCTGGCATGCCTCGGTTGATTTATGGACCACAGTACACCTGGACACAGGGTCCAGCCCCAAAATTAAGGGCTATAGCACATCGATTTGGCTTTAAAATGCCCCGTTTGCGTCATTTCGCTCATTTGTCCACCTAAATACCCACAGAAAATTAAACAGACTCCACAGGGTTGATCCCCAACCTCCCTAGCATAACTCAGTAGATTTTCAGCCCACATCACGCCCGAACCCCAGGTCCACCCAAAAACATTGGGCTGTAGCACACCGATTTGCCAAAAAGGCCTCGTTCGCACCGTTTCACCCGTTTGTCCACTCAAATGCCCATGAAAAATTAAACAAACCACATTGGGATGATTCCAACCTTCCTGGCATACCCCAATCTATTTATGGCCCACTGCACGCCCGGACCCCGAGCCCAACCCCGAAACCATGGGCTATAGCACACTTATTTAACTCAAAAACACCTCATTCGCGCTGTTATGCCCGTTTGTCCACCCAAATACCCACGAAAAATGAAACGGTCCATACTGGGATGATCCCCAATCTCCCTAGCATGCCCCAGTCGATTTTTGGCCCACAGCACACCAGGACCTCAGATCCACCCCCAAAATTGTGGGCTATATAGCACACCGATTTGGCTCGAAAATGCCCCGTTCATGCTGTTTTGCCCGTTTGTCCACCCAAATGCCCACAAAAAATTAAACAGACTACACTGGGATGATTCCCTAGTTCTATGGCATGCCCCGGTTGATTTTTGACCCACAACACGCTCGGACCCCGGGCCCACCCTCAAAACCGTGTGCTATAGCACATTGATTTTGCCCAAATACACCTCGCTCGCATCGTTTTGCCCATTTGTCCACCTAATACCTACCAAAAACTAAACAGACCAAACTGGGAAAATCCCCAATCTCCCTGGCTAGCCCCAGTCAATTTTTGGCCCACATCATGCCCGAACCCCTGGCCACCCCCAAAATCGTGGGCTATAGCACACCAATTTGGCTCGAAAATACATCGTTTTGCCCGTTTTTCCAACCTAATACCCACAAAAAATGAAATGGACAACACTAGGATGATCCCCAAGCTCCCTGGCAGCCTCCGTAGATGTTCAGCACACAGCACGCTCGGATCCTGGGCTCACCCCCAAAATCGTGGGCTATAGTACACCAATTTGGCACGAAAATGCCCCATTCATGCTGTTTTGCCTGTTTGTCGACCCAAATACCCACGAAAAATTAAACGGACCACACTAGGATGATTCCCAACCTCCCTGGTTAGCCCTGGTTGATTTTTTACCCACAACACGCCCAGAACCTGGGCCCACCCCCAAAAACGTGTCTATAGAAAACCGATTTGGATCAAACATTCCTCGTTCGCACCGTTTCACCTATTTGTCCACCCAAATGCCCACGAAAAATTAAGAGGACTATACTAGGATTATCCACAACCTCCCAGGCATGCTCCAGTTAATTTTTGGCCAACAACATGCCCGGACCTTGGGCCCACTCCTAAAACTGTGGACTATATCACACCGATTTGGACCAAAAATGCCCCATTCACTCTGTTTCGCCCGATTGTCTACATAAATGCCCACAAAAAAATTAAATGGACCACACAGGGACGATCCTCAACCTCTCTAGCATACCTTGGTAGATTTTTGGCCCACAGCATGCCCGGACCCCGGGCCCACCCAGGATTTGGCCTTAAAATGCCCGTTAGCATCATTTTGCTTGTTTGTCTACCTAAATACCCTCAGAAAATAAAACGGACCAAACTGGGATGATCCCCAACCTCCCTGGCATGCCTCGGTTGATTTACGGACCACAGTACACCTGGAACCAGGTTCCAGCCCCAAAATCATGGGCTATAGCACATCGATTTGGCTTTAAAATGCCCCGTTTGCGTCGTTTCGCCATTTGTCCACCTAAATACCCACAGAAAATTAAACATACTCCACAGGGTTGATCCCCAACCTCCCTAGCATACCTCAGTAGATTTTCAGCCCACAGCACGCCCGAAAACCTGGTCCACCCAAAAACTTTGGGCTATAGCACACTGATATGCCAAAAAGGCCTCGTTCGCACCGTTTCACCCATTTGTCCACTCAAATACCCATGAAAAATTAAAAAAACCACATTGGGATGATTCCAACCTTCCTGGCATACCCCAATCTATTTATGGCCTACTGCACGCCCGGACCCCGAGCCCAACCCCGAAACCATGGGCTATAGCACACTTATTTAACTCGAAAACACCTCATTCGCGCTGTTATGCCCGTTTGTCCACCCAAATACCCACGAAAAATTAAACGGTCCATACTGGGATGATCCCCAATCTCCCTAGCATGCCCCGGTCGATTTTTGGCCACCAGCACGCCTGGACCTCAGATCCACCCCCAAAATTGTGGGCTATATAACACACCAATTGGGCTCGAAAATGCCCCATTCGTGCCGTTTTGCCCGTTTGTCCACCCAAATGCCCACAAAAAATTAAACGGACTACACTGGGATGATTCCCTAGTTCTATGGCATGCCCCGATTGATTTTTGACCTACAACACGCTCGGACCCCGGGCCCACCCTCAAAACCGTGTGCTATGGCACATTGATTTTGCTCGAATACACCTCGCTCGCATCGTTTTACCCATTTGTCCACCTAATGCCTACCAAAAACTAAACAGACTAGACTGGGACAATCCCCAATCTCCCTGGCTAGCCCCAGTCAATTTTTAGCCCACATCATGCCCGAACCCCTGGCCACCCCCAAAATCGTGGGCTATAGCACACCAATTTGGCCTGAAAATACATTATTTTGCCCGTTTGTCCAACCTAATGCCCACAAAAAATGAAATGGACCACACTAGGATGATACCCAACCTCCCTGGCATGCCTCGGTAGATGTTCAGCACACAGCACGCTCGGATCCTGGGCTCACCCCCAAAATCGTGGGCTATAGTACACCAATTTGGCACGAAAATGCCCCATTCATGCTGTTTCGCTTGTTTGTCCACCCAAATACCCACGAAAAATTAAACGGACCATACTATGATGATTCCCAACCTCCCTGGCATGCTCCAGTTGATTTTTAGGCCCACAACATGCCCGGTCCCCGGGCCCTCCCGCAAAATCGTAGGCTATAGCACATCGATTTGGCCGAAAAATGCCCCGTTCGGGTCGTTTCTCCAGTTTGTACACCTAAATGCCCATGAAAAGTTGAACGAAATATATTGGGACAATCCCCAACTTCCCTGGCATGCCTCGGTTGATTTTCAGCCCACAGCACGCCTGAAAAATGGGCCCACCACCTAAATCGTGGTCTATAACACATTGATTTGAACTAAAAATGCCCAGTTTGTACCATTTTACCCATTTGTCCACCCAAATGCCCTCAAAAAAATAAAACGGACCATACTTGGACGATCCCCAACCTCCTTAGCTTGCCCCTACCAATTTTTGGCCTAGATAAAGCCCGGACCCCGTGCCCACCCCGAAAACCGTGGCTTATGGCACAGCAATTTGGCTCAAAAATGCCCCGTTCGCTCCGTTTTGCTTGTTTGTCCACAAAAATGCTCACGAAAAATTAAACGAACTATACTGGGATGATCCCCAATCTCCCTCGCATGCCCCAGTTGATTTTTGGCCCATAACACGCCCGGACCCCAGGCCCACCCTCGAAACCTGGGCTATAGCACACCAATTTGGCCCCAAAATGCCTCATTCGCGCCGTTTCCCCAATTTGTCCACCGAAAAGCCCACGAAAAATTTTACGGCCCATACTAGGATGATCCCTAACTTCTCTGGCATACTCTGGTCAATTTTTCGCCCACAGTACGCTCGAACCCTGGGCCCACCCCCAAAATCGTGGCCTATAACACACTGATTTGGGCCAAAAATGCCCTGTTCTTTCTGTTTTGTTTGTTTGTCCACCGAAATGCCCACAAAAAATTAAACGGATCACACTGAGATGATCCCCAACTTCCCTAGACATCCCGGTCGATTTTTGGCCTACAGCACGCCCGGAACCCATGCCCACCCCAGAAACCATGGGTTATAGCACACCGATTTGGCTTGAAAACACTCCGTTCGTGCCGTTTCACCCATTTGTCCACCCAAATAACCACAAAAAAATAAATGAACTACAATGAGATAATCCCTAACTCCCTAGCATGCATCGGTCAATTTTTGGCCTACAGCATGCCCGAACTCGGACCCACCCCAAAAATCGTGGGCTATATCACACCAATTTGCATGGAAAATGCCCCGTTCATGCCGTTTTGCCCATTTGTCCACCCAAATGCCCATGAAAAATTAAACGAACCACACTGGGATGATCTCCAACCTCCCTGGCACGTCCTGGTTGATTTTCAGCCCACAGCATGACTGGACCCCGAGCCCACCCTTAAAATTGTGGGCTATAGCACACCGATTTGGCCAAAAAACTCTCCATTCATGTGTTTTGCCCATTTGTCCATGCAAATGCCCATAAAAAATTAAACGGCCTACACTGGGATGATCCCCTACCTCTTTGGCAGTCCCCAATCAATTTTTAACCCATAGCACGCTCAGAACCCGGGTCCACCCCCAAAACCATGGGCTACATCACACCGATTTAGCTCGAAAACACTCCGTACTCAACCATTCGCCCATTTATCCAACCAAATGCCTGTGAAAAATTAAACAGACCATACTAGGATGATCCCCAATCTCCTTGTCAAGATTCGGTTGATTTTTGGCCCACAGCATGCCCGGACTCCGGGTCCACCCCCAAAACCCTAGGTTATAGCACACCTATTTAGCTAAAAAATGTCCCGTTTGCACCGTTTCGCCCATTTGTCCACCCAAATAATCACAAGAAATAAAATGGACCATACTGGGACGATCCCCAATCTCCCTGGCATGCCTTGATAGATTTTTGGCACACAGCACGCTTGGACCCCGAGCCCACCCACGCAGTCGTAGGATATAGCACACTGATTTGGCTCGAAAATGCCCCATTCATGCCTTTTTGCCCGTTTGTCCACCCAAATACCCATGAAAAATTAAACGGACCATATTATGATGATCCCCAACCTACCTGGCATTCCCCGATCGATTTTTGGCCCACAGCATGCCCGAATCTCAGGCGCACCCCCAAAATCATGGGCTATAGCACACTAATTTGGCCTGAAAATGCCCCATTTGCGCTGTTTCACCCGTTTGTACACCCAAATGCACAAAAAAAATTAAACAGACCACACTAAGATGATCCCTAACCTCCCAGGCATGCCCCAGTCAATTTTTGGCTCACAGCACACCCGGACCACGAGCCCACCCCTGAAACCGTGGGCTATAACACATGATTTGACCCAAAAATGCCCCGTTTGCACCGTTTCTCTCATTTGTCTATCCAAATGCCAATGAAAAATAATATGGGCCACACTAGGATTATTCCCAACCTCCCTGGCTCACCCTGGTTGATTTTTAGCCTACAGGACGCCCGAAACCTGGGCCCACCCCCAAAAATGTGGGCTATAGAAAACTGATTTGGATCCAAAATGCCCCGTTCGCACCGTTTCACCTATTTGTCCATCCAAATGCCCACGAAAAATTAAACTGACTATACTGGGATGATCCCCAACCTCCTAGGCATGCCTCGGTCAATTTTTGGCTAACAACATGCCCAGACCTTGGGCCCACTCCTAAAATCGAAGACTATAGAACACCTATTTAGACAAAAAATGCCCCATTCGTGCCGTTTTGCCCGATTGTCCACCCAAATTCCCACAAAAAATTAAACGGACCATATTGGGATAATCCCCAACTTCTCTGGCATGCCCAGGTCAATTTTCGGCCACCAATATGCCCGAACCACGAGCCCATCCCCACAACTGTGGGCTATAGAACACCGATTTAGCCCAAAAATGTCTCGTTTGCGTCGTTTTGCCTATTTGTCCACCCAAATGCCCACAAAAAATTAAATGGACCACATTGTGACGGTCCTCAACCTGCCTGGCATGCACCAGTAGAATTTTGGTATACAGCACGCTCGGATCCTGGGCCCACACCCAAAATCGTGGGCTATAGCACACCAATTTGGCTCGAAAATGCGTCGTGTCTCCCGTTTCTCCACCCAAATGCACACAAAAAATTAAACGAACCACACTGGGATGATCCCCAACCTCTCTGGCACACTCTAATTGATTTTTGGCCCACATCACCCCCGAACCTCGGGCCCACCCCTGAAATCGTGGGCTATAGCACAATAATTTGGCTCGAAAATGCCTCGTTCATGCTGTTTCATCCGTTTGTCCACCCAAATACCCACAAAAAATTAAACGGACCACACTGGGATAATCCTCAACCCCCCTGGCATGCCTCGATCAATTTTTGGCCTATAGCACGCTTAGAAGTCGGGCCCACCCCCAAAACCTTGTGTTATAGCACACCACTTTAGCTCGAAAATAGTCCGTTCGCGCTATTTCGCCCATTTGTCCACCGAAATACCTATGAAAAATTAAACGGACCATACTAGAACAATCCCCAACCTCCCTGGCATGCCCCAATCAATTTTTGGCCCACAGCACGCCCGAACTCTGGGCCCACCCCCAAAATTGTGGGCTATAGCACATTGATTTGGCCCAAAAATACCTCGTTCGCGCCGTTTTGCACGTTTGTCCACCCAAATGCTAATGAAAAATTAAAAGGACTATACTGGGACTATCCCCAACCTCCCCGTCATGCGCCGACCGATTTTTGGTCCCTAGCATTCTCGAACCCCGTGCCCACCCCCAAAACTCTGGGCTATAGTACACCGGCTTAGCCTGAAAATGCATCGTTCGTGCTGTTTTGCCTGTTTGTCCACACAAATGCCCAGAAAAAATTAAATAGACCACACTGAGATGATCCCTAATCTCCCTGGAAAGTCCCGGTAGATTTTTGGCTACACAGTACACTCGGACCCTAGATGCACCCCCAAAACTATGGGCTATAGCATACCGATTTGGCTTGAAAATGCCCCGTTCACGCCATTTCACCCATTTATGCACCCAAATACCAATGAAAATTTAAACGGACCACACAAGAATGATCCTTAACCTCCCTTGCATGCCCCGATTGATTTTTGGACAGCATGCCCGAACCCCGAGCCCACCATCAAAATCGTGGGCTATAGCACACTGATTTGGCCAAAAAATACCCCGTTCGCATCATTTTGCCCGTTTGTCCACCCAAAGGCCTACAAGAAATTAAACGGACCACACTGGAACAATCCCCAACCTCCCTAGCATGCCCTGATAAATTTTTGGCCCGCAACACATCGGGACCCCGAGCCCACCCCCAAAACCTTGGGCTAAAGCACACCAATTTAGCCCAAAAATTCCCCGTTCGTGCCGTTTTGCCCGTGTGTCCACTCAAATGCCCACGAAAAATCAAACAAACTACACTGGTTCGATCACTAATCTCGCTGGCATACCCCGGTTGATTTTTGGCCCCCAGCATGCCTATCCACCCAAATGCCTGGGAAAAATAAAACGGACCATACTGGGACAATCCTCAACCTTCTTGGAATGCCCCGATCTATTCTTGGCCCACATCAAGCTAGGAATCAGGGCCCAACCCCAAAATTGTGAGCTATAGAAAACTGATTTAGCCTGAAAATGCCCCATTCATGCCGTTTCACCCATTTTTCCACCCAAAATGCCCGCCTAAAATTAAACGGGCCAAACTAGGACGATCCCTAATCTCCCTGGCATACCTCGGTCAATTTTTGGCCCACAAGTCACCCGTACCCCGGGCCCACCCTCAAAATTGTGGGCTATAGCACACCGATTTGGCCTGAAAGAGCCTCATTCGCAATGTTTTGCCCTTTTGTCCACCTAAATGCCCACAAAAAATTAAACCGACCACACTGGGATAATCCCCAACCTCCCTGGTATACCCCGATTGATTTTTAGCTCACAGCATGCTCGAACCCTGGGCCCACCCCTAAAACTGTGGGCTATAGCATACCGATTTTGCCCCAAAATGCAATGTTCATGCTATTTTGCCCATTTTTCCACCCAAATGCCCACAAAAACATTAAACGGATCACACTGGGATGATCCGCAGCATTCTTGAAATGCCACAGTCGATTTTTAGCCTACAGCATGCCCGAACCCCGAGCCAACCCCCAAAACCGTGGGCTATAGCACACTAATTTAGGCTGAAAATGCCCCATTCATGCCGTTTCACCCGTTTGTCCACCCAAATGCCTATAAAAAATAAAACGGACTACACTGGGATGATTCCCATGATCCCTAGCATGCCACAATCGATTTTCAACCCATAGCACGCTCGGAACCCCAGCCCAACCTCGAAATCGTGGGCTATAGAAAACCAATTTAGCCTGAAAACTCCCTGTTTGCGCCGTTTTGCCCGTTTGTCCACCCAAATACCCACAAAAAATTAAACTGACCACACTGGGACGATCCCCAAGCTCACTGGCATACCCTGGTAAATTTTTAACCCACAGCCCGCTCGAACCGCACGCTTACCCCCAAAACCGTGGCCTAGAGCACATCGATTTGGCCCAAAAATTCACTGTTAGTGCGGTTTCACTCGTTTAACCACCCAAATGCCCACAAAAAATTAAATGGACCATACAGGGACGACCCCCAACCACCTGGTGTGCCCTGATCAATTTTTTGCCCACAGCACGCTCAGACCCTGGGCCTACCCTCAAAACTGTGGGCTATAGCGCATCGATTTGGCCTGAAAATGCCCCATTTCTGTGGTTTCACCTATTTATCCAGCCAAATGCCCACGAAAAATTAAACAGACCATACTGGGATAATCCCAAACCTCCTTGGCATGCCCCGGTAAATTTTTAGCCCATAGCACGCCCGGACCCTAGGCCTACCCCCAAAACTGCGGGCTACAGCACACCGATTTAGTCCAAAAATACACCGTTCATACCGTTCTGACCTTTTGTCCACTCAAAGGCCCACGAAAAATAAAATGGACCATACTGGGATGATCATCAACCTCTCTGGTATGCCCCGATCAATTTTTGGCATAGAGTACACCCGAACCTCGAGCCAACCCCTGAAACTATGGGCTATAGCACATCGATTTAGCCTGAAAATGCCCCATTCATGCCGTTTTTCCCATTTGTCTAACCAAATACCCACAAAATATTAAACGGATCATAATGGGATGATCCCCAACCTCCTTGGCATGCCTCAATTGATTTTTGTCCCACAGAATGATCGAACCCCAGGGTATAGAACATCGATTTAGCCCGAAAACTCCCCGTTCGCGCTATTTTGCCCGTGTATCCACCCAAATACCCACCAAAACATTAAACGGATCATCGTGGGATGATCCCAAACCTTCCTGGCATTCCTCGATTGATTTTTCGCCTATAGTATGCCCGGACCCTACGCCCACCCCTAAACCATCAGCTATAGCACACCGATTTGGCCCAAAAATGCCCCGTTCGCATACCGTTTCGCCCATTTGTCCACCTAAATGCCCATGAAAAATTAAATGGACCATACTGGGATGATCTCCAACCTCTTTGGCATGCCCCGATTGATTTTTGGCCCACAGCACGTACGAACCCAGGGCCCACCCCCAAAATTGTGGGCTATAGCACACCGATTTGGCCCAAAAATTCCCAATTCGTGCCGTTTCAGCCATTTGTTCACCCAAATGCCCATGAAAAATTAAAAGAACCACAATGGGATGATTCCAAACTTCCCTGGCATGCCTCGGTCAATTTTTAGCCCACATCACGCTCGGCCCCTGGGCACACCCCCAAAACCATTGGATATAGCACACCGATCTAGCCCGAAATTGCACTGTTCGTGCCATTTTGCACGTCTTTCCACTCAAATGCCCATGAAAAATAAAACGGATGATACTGGACGATCCCCAACCTCCCTGGCATGCCCCAATCGATTTTGGCCCCATATCACGCCCGGACTCTAGGCCCACCCCTAAAATCGTAGGCTATAGCAAGCTGATTTAGCCTGAAAATACCTCTTTCACGTTGTTTCACCTATTTTCCCACCTAAATGCCCATGTAAAATTAAATGGACCATACTGGGATGATCCCCAACCTCCCTGGTATGCCCCGGGCGATTTTCGGACCACAGCACGCCCGGACCCCAGATCCACCCTCGAAACTGTGGGCTATAGTACACTGATTTGGCTCGAAAATATCCCATTCATGATGTTTCGCCCCTTTGTCCACCCAAAGGCCACAAAAAATTAAACGGACCACATTGGGATGATCCCCAACCTCCCTGGCATGTACTGGTTGATATTTAGCCTACAACACGCCCGAACCTTGGACCCACCCCCAAACTTGTGGGCTATAGCACACCGATTTTCCCCAAAAATGAACTGTTCACACTGTTTCTCCCATTTGTCCACACAAATACCCACGAAAAATAAAATAGACTACACTGGGATAATCCCCAATATCCTTGGCATGCCTCGATCGATTTTTCGCCCACAGCACGCCCAAACCCCAAGCCAACCCCCAAAACCGTGGGCTATAGCACACCAATTTAGGCTGAAAACACCCATTTCTCCCATTTTTCCAGCCAAATGCCCACAAAAAATTAAACGGACCACACTGGGATGATCCTCAACCTCCGTAAAACACCCTAGAATATTTTTGGCATGCAGCACGCCTGGACCCCGGGCCCACCCCTAAAACCGTGGGCTATAACGCACCGATTTAGACTGAATATTCTCCGTTCGTGCCATTTTGCCCATGAAAAATTAAATGTACCACACTAGAATAATCCCCAACCTCTCTGACACGCCCTAGTAGATTTTTAGCCCACAGCACACCTAGAACCTAGGCCCACCCCAAAACTGTGGGCTATAGCACACCGATGTAGCTCGTAAATTCACTGTTCGTGTTGTTTTGCCCTTTTATCAACCCAAATACCGATAGAAAACAAAACCGACCACACTGGGATGATCCCCAACCTCCCTGTCATGCGCTGGCTAATTTTTAGCCCACAGGACGCTCAGACTCTGGGCCCAACCCTAAAATCGTGGGCTGTAGCACACCGATTTAGCCCAAAAATGCACCGTTCGCATTATTTTGCATGTCTGTCCCCCCAAATGCCCATAAAAAATAAAATAGACCTTATTGGATGATCCCCAACCTCCCTGGCATGCACTGATTGATTTTCAGCCTACATCACGTCCGGACCCTGGGCCCACCCTCAAAATCGGGGGTTGTAGCAAACTGATTTAGCCAAAAAAATGCCCCGTTTGCGCTGTTTTGCTCGTTTTTCAACCCAAATGCCCACGTATAATTAAACGGACCAAACTAGGATGGTGCCTAACCTCCCTGGCATGCCTCGGTTGATTTTTAGCCCACAGAATGCCCGGACCTCAGACCCACCCTCAAAACTGAGGGCTATAGCACACCGATTTGGCCCGAAAATACCTTATTCACGACGTTTTTCCCCTTTGTCCACCCAAATGCCACAAAAAGTTAAACAGACCACATTGGGAGGATACCCAACCTCCCTAGCATGCCCTGGTTGATTTTTAGCCTACATCACGCCCGGACCTTAGGCCCATCCCCAAAACCGTGGGCTATAGCACACCGATTTAGCCCAAAAATACACTGTTCGCGTCGTTTCTCCCGTTTGTCCACAAAAATACCCACAAAAACTAAAACGGACCACACTAGGATGATCCCCTACTTTCCTGGCATGCCCCGGTCGATTTTGGCCCAATGCACGCCTGAACCCCGAGCCAACCCCAAAAACCATGGGCTATAGCACACCGATTTAGGTTGAAAATACCACGTTCGTGCTATTTTTCCTGTTTATCCACCAAAATGCACACAAAAAATTAAATGGACAATACTAGGACGATCCTCAAGTTCCCTGGCATGCCCCGATTGATTTTCGACCGACAGCACGCTTGGACCCCGAGCCCAAACCCAAAATCGTAGGTTATTGAACACTGATTTAGCCCACACTGGGATGACCCCCAGCCTCCCTAGCATGCCCTGATCAATTTTTGTCCCACAGCTCGCCCGGACCCCAGGCCCACCCCCAAAACCGTGGCCTATAGCACATCGATTTGACCCAAAAATTCCCTGTTCGCGCTGTTTCACCTGTTTGACCACCCAAATGCCCACAAAAAATTAAACGGACCATAATTGGACGACCCCCAACCACCCTAGCATTCCCCAATCGATATTTTGCCCACAGCACACTCAGACCCCGAGCCCACCCTCAAAACTGTGGGCTATAGCACATTGATTTGACCCAAAAATGCCCCATTCATGTCGTTTCGCCTGTTTGTCCACCCTAATGCCCACGAAAAATTAAATAGACCATACTAGGATGATTCAAACCTCCCTGGCATGCCCCGATAAATTTTTGGCCCACAAAACGCCCAGACCCTCGGCCCACTCCCAAAATTGTGGGCTATAGCACACTAATTTAGCCCAAAAATACACGTTCGCACCGTTTCGACCTTTTGTCCACCCAAATGCCTACAAAAAATAAAATGGACCACACTGGGATTATCACCAAAAGCCCTGGTATTCCCCGATCAATTTTAGGCACACAGCACACCCGAACCCTGAGCCCACCCCTGAAACCATAGGCTATAGCACACCAATTTAGCCTGAAATTGACTCGTTCACGCCGTTTTGCCCGTTTGTACAATCAAATACCCACAAAAAATTAAACGGAACACACTAGGATGATCCCCAACCTCCCTAGCATGGCCTGATTGATTTTTGGCCTACGACATGATTGGACCCCGGGTACACCCCAGAAACCGTGGGCTATAGAACAGCGATTTAGCCCGAAAACTCCCCGTTCTCGCCATTTTGCCCGTTTGCCCAGACAAATGCCCACAAAAAAATTAAACTGACCCCACTGAGATGATCCCCAACCTCCCTGGCATATCTCGATTAATTTTTGTCCCACAGTACGCCCGGACCCTGGGCTCACCCCCCAAACCACCGGCTATAGCACACCGATTTGGCCCAAAAATGCCCTACTCGCGTACCGTTTTGCCCATTTGTCCACCCACATGCCCATGAAAAATTAAACGGACCACACTGGGATGATTTCCAACCTTCCTAGCATGGCCCAATCGATTTTTAGCCCACAGCACGCCCGAACCCAGGGCCCCCAAAACTATGGGTTATAGCACACCGATTTGGCCTAAAAATTCCCAATTCATGCAGTTTTACCCATTTGTCCTCCCAAATACCCATGAAAAATTAAATGGACCACACTATAATAATCCCCAACCTCCTTGGCATGCCTCGGTTGATTTTAGCAAACTGGACGCTCGGACCATGGGGCCACCCCCAAAATCGTGGGCTATAGCACACCGATTTAGCTTGAAAATCCAACGTTCACGCCATTTTGCATGTCTATCTACCCAAATACCCACAAAAAATAAAACGGACCATACTGGACAATCCCCAACTTCCCTGGAACGCCCCGATCGATTTTTGGCCCATATCACGCCCGAACCCTGCGCCCACCCCCGAAATTGTGGGCTATAGCAAACTGATTTAGCCTGAAAATGCCCCGTTTGCATTGTTTCACACATTTTTCCATCCAAATACCCACGTAAAATTAAATGGATCAGACTGGGACGATCCCCAACCTCCTTGGCATGCCTCGATCGATTTTGGCCCACAGCACGCCCGGACCCCAGACCCACCCTCAAAACTGTGGGTTATAGCACATCGATTTGGCACGAAAATACCTCATTCACAACATTTTTACCCTTTGTCCACTCAAATGCCCCAAAAAATTAAACAGACCACACTAGGAGGATCCCCAACGTCCCTGGCATCCCCTGGTTGATTTTTATCATATAGCACCCCCGGACCCTGGGCCCACCCTCAAAACCATGTCTATAGCACACCGATTTAGACTAAAAATGTACTGTTCACACCATTTCTCTTGTTTGTCCACACAAATACACACATAAAATAAAACGAACCACACTGGAATGTTCCCCAACATCCCTCGCAAGCCCTGGTCAATTTTTGGCCCACAGTACGCCCGAACCCCGAGCCAATCCCCAAAACTGTGGGCTTATAGCACACCAATTTAGACTGAAAACACCCTGTTCACGCCGTTTATCCCTTTTATCCACCCAAATGCCCAAAAAAATTAAATG
Organism: Capsicum annuum; assembly: GCF_002878395.1. Taxonomy (NCBI): domain Eukaryota; kingdom Viridiplantae; phylum Streptophyta; class Magnoliopsida; order Solanales; family Solanaceae; genus Capsicum; species Capsicum annuum. Next base: position 174,641 of record NW_025847771.1, on the reverse strand, counting down.
GACCACACTGGGATGATCCCCAACCTCCGTAGAACACCCTAGAAGATTTTGGGGACGCAGCACGCCCGGACCCCGGGCCCACCCCTGAAATCGTGAACTATAGGGCACCAATTTCGCTTGAAAATTTATCATTCGCGCTGTTTCGCCCGTTTGTCCACCCAAATGCCCATGAAAAATTAAATGGACCATACTAGGATGATCCCCAACCTCCCTGGCATGCGCCGGTCGATTTTTAGCCTACAGCACGCCCAGAACCTGGGCCCAGCCCCTAAACCGTAGGCTATGGCACATTGATGTAGCTTGAAAATTCACCGTTTGTGCCGTTTCGCTCGTTTATCCACTCAAATGCCCATAAAAAATAAAACGGACCATACTGGGATGATCCCCAACCTCTCTGTCACGCCCCGATCGATTTTTGGCCCACAGTACGCCCGAACCCCAAGCCAAACCCCAACCTCCCTGGCATGCCCTGCTCGATTTTTGACCCACAGCACGCTCGAACCCCAGGCCCACCCCCAAAACCATGGGCTATAGCACACCGATTTGGCTTGAAAATGCCCCATTTATGCCGTTTCACCCGTTTAAACGAACCACACTGGGACGATCCCTAACCTCTCTGGCATGACCCGGTCAATTTTCGACCTACAGCACGCTCGGACCCTAGGCCCACCCTCAAAACTGTGGGCTATAGCACACTGATTTGGCCCAAAATTGCCCCATTCACGCCGTTTTACCCATTTGTCCACCCCAAATACCCAAAAAAATTTAAACAAACAACATTGGGATAATCCCCAATCTCTCTGGCATGCCCCGATTGATTTTCAGCCCACATCACATCTGGACCCTAGGCCCACCCCTAAAATAGTAGCCTATAGCAAACTGATTTAGCCTGAAAATGCCCCGTTTACGCTGTTTCGCCCATTTTTCAACACAAATGCCCACGTATAATTAAACGGACCAAACTAGGATGATCCCCAACCTCCCTATCATGCCTCGGTCGATTTTTAGCCCACAGCACGCCCGGAGCCCAGACCCACCCTCAAAACTGTGGACTATAGCACACCGATTTGGCCCGAAAATACCTTATTCATGACGTTTTACCCCTTTGTCCACCCAAATGCCACAAAAAGTTAAACGGAATACACTGGGAGGATCCCCAACCTCTATGGCATGCCCTGGTTGATTCTTAGCCTACAGCACGCCCAGACCCTAGGCCCACCCCCAAAACCATGGGCTATAGCACACCGATTTAGCCCAAAAAAGTACTGTTCATGCCGTTTCTCCCTTTTGTCCACAAAAATACCCATGAAAAATAAAATGGACCTCACTGGGATGATCCCCAACATTCCTGGCAAGACCTGGTCGATTTTTGGCCCATAGCACGCCCGAACCTCGAGCCAACCCCAAAAACCATGGGCTATAGCTCACCGATTTAGATTGAAAATGCCCCGTTCTCACTGTTTTTCCTGTTTGGCCACCCAAACTCACACAAAAAATTAAACGGACCACACTGGGATGATCCCCAAGTTCCCTGGCATGCCTCGATTGATTTTCGGCCTACAGCACGCTCGGACCCCGGGCCCAAACCCGAAACTGTGGGCTATTGAACACCGATTTAGCCTACACTAGGATGACCCTCAGCCTCCCTAGTATGCCCTGGTCAATGTTTGGCCCACAGCTCGCCCGGACCCCAGTCCCACCATTAAAATCGTGGCCTATAGCACACCGATTTGTCCTAAAAATTCCCCGTTCGCGCTGTTTCACCTGTTTGACCACCCAAATGCCCACGAAAAATAGAACGGACAATACAGGGATGACCCCCAACCACCTTGGCATGCCTCGATCGATTTTTTTCCACAGCACACTCGGACCTGGGCCTACCCTCAAAACTATGGGCTATAGTACATCGATTTGACCCAAAAATGCCCCATTCATGTCGTTTCGCCTGTTTGACCACCCTAATGCCCACGAAAAATTAAACAGACCACACTAGGATGATCCAAACCTCCCTGGCATGCCCCGATAAATTTTTCGCCCACAGCAGGCCCGGACCCTAGGCCCACTCCCGAAAATATGGGCTATAGCACACTGATTTAGCCTAAAAATACTCGTTCGCCCCGTTTCAACCTTTTGTCCACCCAAATGCCTACAAAAAATAAAATGGACCACACTGGGATGATCACCAACAGCCCTGGTATGCGTCAGTCAATTTTTGACACACAGAATGCCCGGACCCAAAGCCCACCCCTGAAACCATGGGCTATAGCACACCGATTTAGCCTGAAATTGCCTCGTCCGAGCTGTTTTGCCCGTTTGTCCAACCAAATACCCACAAAAAATTAAACGAACAACACTAGGATGATCCCCAACCTCCCTATTATGCCCCGATTGATTTTTTGCCCGCAGCACGATTGGACCTCGGGCGTACCCCATAAACCGTGGGCAATTGAACATCGATTTAGCCCGAAAACTCCCCGTTCTCGCCATTTTGCCCGTTTGCCCAGACAAATGCCCACAAAAAAATTAAATTGACCATACTGAGACGATCCCCAACCTCCCTAGCACATCTCGATTGATTTTTGTCCTACAGTACGCTCGGACCCCGGGCTCACCCCCCAAACCATCGGCTATAGCACACCGATTTGGCCCAAAAATGCCCCGTTCGGGTACCGTTTTGCCCATTTGTCCACCCACATACCCATGAAAAATTAAACGGACCATACTGGGATGATCTTCAACCTCCCTGGCATTGCCCAAATAATTTTAGGCCCACAGCACGCCAAAACCCAGGGCCCACCCCCAAAACTCTGGGCTATAGCACACCGACTTAGCCCAAAATTTCTCAATTCGCGCCATTTCACCTATTTATCCTCCCAAATGCCCATGAAAAATTAAACGGACCACACTAGAATGATCCTGAACCTCCCTGGCATGCTTCAGTCAATTTTTAGCCAACAGCACAGATGGACCCTAGGCCCACCCCCAAAACCGTGGGCTATAGCACATCGATTTAGCCGGAAAATCCAACGTTCGCGTCATTTTGCATGTCTGTCCACCCAAATGCCCACAAAAAATAAAACGGACCATACTGGATAATCCCTAACCTCCCTGGCATGCCTCAATCAATTTTCGGCCCACATCACGCTCGGACCCTAGGCCCACCCCTAAAATCGTGGGCTATAGCAAACTGATTTAGCCTTAAAATGCCCCGTTCGCGTTGTTTCGCCCATTTTTCCACCCAAATACCCACATAAAATTAAATAGACTATACTGGGATGATCCTCAACCTCCTTGGCATGCCTCGATCAATTTTTGGCCCACAGCATGCCCGGACCCCAGACCCACCCTCGATACTGTGGGCTATAGCACACCGATTTGGCCCAAAAATACCCCATTCACAACGTTTTGCCCCTTTGTCCACCCAAATGCCACAAAAAATTAAACGGACCACACTAGGAGGATCCCCAAACTCCGTGGCATCCCCTAGTTGATTTTTATCCTATAGCACGCCTGGACCCTGTGCCCACCCTCAAAACCGTGGGCTATAGCACACCGATTTAGCCCAAAAATGTATTGTTCATGCCATTTCTCTCATTTGTCCACACAAATACACACATAAAATAAAACGAACCACACTGGAATGTTTCCCAACATCCCTCGCAAGCCCTGGTCAATTTTTGGCCCACATTACGCCCGAACCCTGAGCCAATCCCTAAAACCGTGGGCTATAGCACACCAATTTAGACTGAAAACACCCAGTTCACGTCGTTTATCCCTTTTATCCACCCAAATCCCCAAAAAAAATTAAACGGACCACACTGGGATGATCCCCAACCTCCGTTGAACACACTAGAAGATTTTGGGGATGCAGCACGCCCAGACCCCGGGCCCACCCCTGAAACCGTGAACTATAGGGCACCAATTTAGCCTGAAAATTCTTTGTTCGCGCCGTTTCTCCTATTTGTCTACCCAAATGCCCATGAAAAATTAAACAGACCACACTAGGATGATCCCCAACCTCCCTGGCATGCCCCGATCGATATTTAGCCTACAGCACGCCCAGAACCTGGGCCCACCCCCAAAACTGTGGGCTATGGCACATTGATGTAGCTTGAAAACTCACCGTTCACGTCGTTTCGCCTATTTATCCACTCAAATGCCCATAAAAAATAAAACGGACCATATTGGAATGATCCTCAACCACTTTGTCACGCCCCAATCAATTTTTGGCCCACAGCACGCCCAAACCTCGAGCCAACCCACAACCTCCCGGGCATACCCTGGTCAATTTTTGACCCACAGCAGGCTTGGACCGCAGGTCCACCCCCAAAACCGTGGGCTATAGCACACCAATTTTGCTTAAAAATGCCTCGTTCGTGCCGTTTCACCTGTTTGTCAACATAAAGGTCGAGAAAAAATTAAATGGACCACACTGGGACGATCCCTAACCTCCCTGGCACAGCCCGGTCAATTTTCGTCCCACAGAACGCTTGAACCCCGGGTCCACCCTAAAAAATGTGGGTTATAGCACACCGATTTGGCCCAAAAATGCCCCGTTTACGCCGTTTTACCCATTTGTCCACCCAAATGCCCACAAAAAATTAAATGGAATACATTGGGATGATCCCTAACCTCCACACCACGATCGATTTTCAGCCTACATCACATCCGAACCCTGGGCCCACCCCCAAAATCGTGGGCTATAGCTAACTGATTTAACCTGAAAATGCCTCGTTCGCACTGTTTCGCTCGTTTTTTAACCCAAATGCCCACGTATAATTAAACGGACCAAACTAGGATGATCCCCAACCTCCCTGTCATGCCTCGGTCAAGTTTTATCCCACAGCAAGCCCGGACCCCAGACCCACCCACAAAACTGTGGGCTATAGCACACTGATTTGGCCCAAAAATACCTTATTCACGATGTTTTGCCCCTATGTCCACCCAAATGCCACAAAAAGTTAAATGAACCATACTAGGAGGATCCCCAACCTCCCTGGTATACCCTAGTTGATTTCTAGCCTACAGCACGCCCGAACCCTAGGCCCACTCCCAAAACCGTGGGCTATAGCACACTGATTTAGCCAAAAAATGTACTATTCATGCCGTTTCTCCCGTTTGTCCACAAAAATACCCACAAAAAACAAAAAGGAACACAATGGGATGATCCCCAACATTCCTGGAATGCCCCGATCGATTTCTGGCCCACAGCACGCCCGAACCCCAAGCCAACCCCAAAAATCATGGGCTATAGCACACCGATTTAGGTTGAAAATGCCCCGTTCGCGCTGTTTTGCCTGTTTGTCCACCCAAACGCAAACAAAAAATTAAATGGACCACACTAGGATGATCTCAAGTTCTCTGGCATGCCCCGATTGATTTTTGGCCCACAGCACACCCGGACCCCGGGTTCAACCCCAAAATTATGGGCTATTGAACACCGATTAAGCCCAAAAATGCCCCGTTTGCAGCGTTTTGCCCATTTGTACACCCAAATGCATACGAAAAATTAAAAAGTCTACACTGAGATGATCCCCAAAATCCTAGCATGCCTTAGTTGATTTTTGTCCCACAGCACGCCCGGACCCCGGGTCCAAACCCGATACCGTGGGCTATAACATATCGATTTAACCTAAAAATGCCCCGTTTGCACCGTTTTGCCCATTTGTCCACCCAAATACCCACAAAAAATTATACAAACCATACTGGGATGATCCTCAACCTCCCTGCCTCACCCCGATTGAATTTTAGCCAACAGCACTCTTGGACCTCGGGCCCACCCCCAAAAATGTGGGCTATAGTACACTGATTTGGCTCCAAAATACCCCGTTCGCACCGTTTCACCTTTTTGTCCACCCAAATGCCTATTAAAAATTAAATGGACCAAATTGGGATAATCCCCAACCTCTTTAGCATGCTCCGATCGATTTTTGGCCCACAACACAATCGGACCTCGGGCCCACCCCCAAAACCTTGGGCTATCGCAAACCGATATGGCCTTAAAATGAGCCACTCGTGCCGTTTTACCCATTTGTCCACCCAAATATCCACGAAAAACTAAACAGACCACACTGGGATGATCCTAACCTCCCAGGCATGCCCCGGTTGATTTTTGGCCGATAGAAAGCCCGAACCCCGAGCCCACCCCTAAAATCATGGGCTATAGCACACCAATTTAGCCTGAAAATTCTCCGTTTGCACCATTTTGCTGGTTTGTCCATCCAAATGCTAATGAAAAATTTAACAGACCATACTAGGATGATCCCCAACCTCTCTGACACGCCTCGATCAATTTTAGGCCCCCAGCATTCTCGAACCCCAGGCTCACCCCTGAAATCGCAGGCTATAGTACACCGATTTATCCTTAAAATGCATCGTTCACACCATTTAACTTGTTTGTCCACCCAAAATGCCCACAAAAACTTAAAATGACCACAAAGGGATGATCCCCAACTCCCTGGCACTCCCAAGTCAATTTTTGGCCCACAGCACGCCCGGAGCCATGTCCCACTCCCAAAATCGAGGGCTAAAGCAGACCGATATAGCCTTAAAATGCCCTGTTCGCGCCATTTTGCCCGTTTGTCCACCCAAATGCCCACGAAAAATTAAACGCACCACATTGGGATTATCCCCAACCTCCCTGGCATGCCCCGATCAATTTTCGTTCTACAGCACGCCCAGCCCCTAAACTGTGGGCTATAGCATACTAACTTAGCCCGAAAACACCCCATTCATACCGTTTCGCCTGTTTGTCCACCCAAATGCCTACAAAAAATTAAACGAACCACACAAGGATAATCCTCTACTCCCTGGCATACCCTGGTCAATTTTCGGCCAACAGCATGCCCGGACCCCAGGCCCACCCCCAAAACCATGGGCAAAAGCACACTGATTTAACCCAAAAATGCACCATTCGCGCAGTTTCGCCCGTTTCTCCACCCAAATGCCCACGAAAAATTAAATGGAGCACTCTAGGATGATCCCCAACCTCCATGGCATGCCTCAGTAGATTTTTAGCTCACAGCATGCCCGAATCCTGAGCCCACCCCCAAAACCATGGGCTATAGCACACCAATTTGGCCCGAAAATGCCCCATTCGAGCCGTTTTGCCCGTTTGTCAACCCAAATGCCCAGGAAAAATTAAACGAACCACATTGGGACAATCCCCAACCTCTCTGGTATACCTCGATCAATTTTTGGCCCATAGCACGCCCGCACCCCAGGCCCACCGCCAAAATCGTGTGCTATAGCACACCGATTTAGCCCGAAAATGCCCTATTCGCTCTATTTCGCTCGTTTGTCCACCCAAATGCTTATGAAAAATTAAATGGATCACACTAGGATGATCCTCAACCTCTCTGACATACCCCGATCAATTTTCAGCCTACAGCACGCCCAGACCCCAGGCCCACCCCAAAAACCGTGTGTTATGGCACATCGATTTAGCCCAAAAATGCCCCGTTCGCATTGTTTCACTCGTTTTTCCACCTAAATGCACACAAAAAATTAAACAGACCATACTAGGGTGATCCCCAAACTCTCTGGCACATCCCGATCAATCTTCAGCCTACAGCATGCTTAGACCTTTGGCCAATCCCCGAAAACGTGGGCTATATAGCACACAGATATTTCTCGAATATGCCCTGTTCGCACTGTTTCGCTCGTTTGTCTGCCCAAATGCCCATGAAAAATTAAATGGACCACACTGAGATGATCCCCAACCTCCATGGCATGCCCTGGTAGATTTTTGGTACACATCACGCCCGGACCCGGGTCTCACCCCTGAAACCGTGGGCTAAAGCACACCGATTTGGCCCGAAAATGCCCCATTTGCGCCGTTTCGCTCATTTGTCCACTTAAATGCCCACAAATAATTAAACGGACCATACTGAGATGATCACTAACCTCCCTGCCATACCCCGATCAATTTTTGGCCAACAGCACGCCCGGAGCCTAGACCCACTCCCGAAACCGTGGGCTATAGCACACCGATTTCACCTGAAAATGCCCTGTTCGTACAATTTCACCCGTTTGACCACCCAAATGCCCATGAAAAATTAAATGGACCTCACTAGGATGATTCAATACATCCCTGGCTCACCCTGGTTGATTTTTTGCCTACAGCACGCCCGGAACCTGGGCCCACCCCCAAAAACGTGGGCTATAGAAAACTGATTTGGATCAAAAAGGCCCCATTCGCACCATTTCACCTGTTTGTCCACCCAAATGTCCACAAAAAATTAAACGGACTATACTGGGAGGGACCTCGGGCCCACCCCTAAAACTGTGGACTATAGCATACCGATTTGGACAAGAAATGCCCCATTCACACCGTTTCGCCCGATTGTCTACCCAAATACCCACAAAAAATTAAAAAGACCATACAGGGATGATCCTCAACCTCTCTGCCATGCCCCGGTCGATTTTTGGCCCACAGCATGCCCGGACCCCGGGCCCACCCC
>NW_025847771.1:154262-163179 GCF_002878395.1 Capsicum annuum | reverse complement strand
GACCACACTAGGATGATTCCTAACCTCCCTGGCTCGCCCTGATTTATTTTTTGCCCACAGCACGCCCGGAACCTGGGCCCACCCCTAAAAACGTGTCTATAGAAAATCGATTTGAATTGAAAATTCCCCATTCGCACTATTTCACCTGTTTGTCCACCCAAATGCACACGAAAAATTAAACAAACTATACTAGGACGATCCCCAACCTCCCAGGCATGCCCCGATCAATTTTCAGCCAACAACATGCATGGACCTCAAGCCCACCTCTAAAACTGTGGACTATAGCACACCGATATAGCCTTAAAATGCCCTGTTCGCGCTGTTTTGCCTGTTTGTCCGCCCAAATGCCCACGAAAAATTAAACGCACCACATTGGGATGATCCCCAACCTCCCTGGCATGCCCCGATCAATTTTCATTCTACAGCACGCCCAGACCCCGGGCCCAGCCCTGAAACCATGGGCTATAACACATGATTTGACCCAAAAATGCCCCGTTTGCACTGTTTCGCTCGTTTATCCACCCAAATGCCCATGAAAAATAATATGGACCACACTAGGATCATTCCCAACCTCCTTGGCTTGCCCTAGTTGATTTTTAGCCCACAGGACGCCCGAAACCTGGGCCCACCCCCAAAAACGTAGGCTATAGAAAACCGATTTGGATAAAAAATGCCCCATTCGCACCGTTACACCTATTTTTCCACCCAAATGCCCACGAAAAATTAAACTGACTATACTGGGATGATCCCCAACCTCCTAGGCATGCCCCAGTCAATTTTTGGCCAACAACATGCCCAGACCTTGGGCCCACACCTAAAACTGAAGACTATAGCACACCGATTTGGACAAAAAATGCCCCATTTGTGCCGTTTTGCCCTATTGTCCACCCAAATGCCCAAGAAAAATTAAACGGACCATACTGGGATAATCCCCAACTTCCCTGGCATGCCCAGGTCAATTTTTCGCCACCAATATGCCCGAACCACGGGCCTACCCCCAAAACTGTGGGCTATAGAACACCGATTTAGCCCAAAAATTCCTCGTTTGTGTCGTTTTGCCCATTTATCCTCCCAAATGCCCACAAAAAATTAAATGGACCACATTGTGACGGTCCTCAACCTCCCTGGCATACACCGGTAAAATTTTGGCACACAGCACGCCCGGATACTGGGCGCACACCCAAAATTGTGGGCTGTAGCACACCGATTTAGCACGAAAATGCCCCATTTGCGCCGTTTCTCCACCCAAATGCCCACAAAAACTTAAACAGACCACACTGGGATGATCCCCAACCTCTATGGCACACTTCGATTGATTTTTGGCCCACAGTACCCCCGAACCTCGGGCCCACCCCTAAAATTGTGGGCTATAGCACAATAATTTGGCCCGAAAATGCCTCATTCGTGCTGTTTCGTCCGTTTGTCCACCCAAATGCCCATTAAAAATTAAACGGACCACACAGGGATAATCCCCATACCCCCTGGCATTGCTCGATCAATTTTTGGCCTATAGCACACTCAGACGCCGGGCCCACCCCCAAAACATTGTGTTATAGCACACCGATTTGGCTCGAAAATAGCCCGTTCACGCTATTTCTCCCATTTGTCCACTGAAATACCTATGAAAAATTAAACGGACCATACTGGAATGATCCCCAATGTCCCTGGCATGCCCCAGTCGATTTTTGTCCCGCAGCACGCCCGAACTCTGGGCCCACCCCCGAAACCGTGGGCTATAGCACATTGATTTGGCCCAAAAATACCTCGTTCGCGCCGTTTTGCATGTTTGTCCACCCAAATGCTAATGAAAAATTAAATGGGCTATAGTGGGATGATCCCCAACCTCCTCGGCACACCTCGGCCGATTTTTGGTCCCTAGCATTCTCGAACCCCGTGCCCACCCCCAAAACTCTAGGCTATAGTACACCGACTTGGCCTAAAAATGCACCGTTCGTGCCGTTTTGCCTGTTTGTCCACCCAAATGCCCACAAAAAATTAAATAGACCACACTGAGATGATCCCCAATCTCCCTGGCAAGCCCCGATAGATTTTTGGCATACAGCACGCTCGAACCCTAGATCCACCCCCAAAAATATGGGCTACCACACCGATTTGACTTGAAAATGCCCCGTTCATGCCGTTTCACCCGTGTGTGCACCTAAATGCCAACGAAAATTTAAATGGACCATACAAGGATGATCCTTAACCTCCCTGGCATGCCCCAATTGATTTTTTGACAGCATGCCCGGACCCCGAGCCCACCAGCAAAATCGTGGGCTATAGCACACTGATTTGGCCGAAAAATACCCCGTTCGCAACATTTTGCCCATTTGTCCACCCAAAGGCCTACAAGAAATTAGACGGACCACACTGGGACGATCCTCAACCTCCCTGGTACTGATAGATTTTCGGCCTGCAACACATCGGGACCCCAGGCCCACCCCCAAAACCTTGGGCTAAAGAACACCAATTTAGCCCGAAAATGCCCCGTTTGCGCCATTTTTCCCGTGTGTCTACTCAAATGCCCACAAAAAATTAAACAAACTACACTGGTTCGATCACCAATCTCACTGGCATACCCCGGTTGATTTTTTGCCCCCAGCACGCCTGAACCTTGGGCCCACCCCCAAAATCGTAGACTATAGCACACCGATTTGGCTTGAAAATGCCCCATTCACTCTGCTTCACCCATTTATCCACCCAAATACCTACAAAAAATTAAACTGACCTAACTGGGATGATCCCCAACCTCCCTGGCACGCTACGGTCGATTTTCAGCCCCAAGCATTCCTGAACCACGGGCCCAACCCCAAAACCATAGGATATAGCACACCCAATTTGACCCAAAAATGCCCCATTCGCGCTGTTTCTCCCGTTTGTCCACCCAAATGCCCACAAAAAATTAAATGGAACACACTGAGATGATCTCCAACTTCCCTAGCATGCCCCGGTAGATTTTTGGCATACAGCATGCCCGAACCCTGGGCCAACCCCTGATATCGTGGGCTAAAGCACACCGATTTGGCCCGAAAATGCCTTGTTTTGCCGTTTCACCCGTTTGCCTGCCCAAATGCCCAACAAAAATTAAACAGACCATATTGGGATGATCCCCAATATCCCTGTCATGCCCTGATTAATTTTTGGCCCGCAGAACACCCGAACCCAGGGCCCAACCCCAATATCGTGGGCTATAGCACCCCAATTTAGCCTTAAAATGCCCCGTTCCCCTCGTTTCGCCGGTTTATCCACCCAAATGCCCATAAAAAATTAAATGGGCCATACTGGAATGATCCCCAATCTTCCTGGCATACCCCGGTCAATTTTCGTCCCCTGCATGCCCTAACCATGGGCCCACCCCTGAACTCGTGGGCTACAGCACCCCGATTTGGCCTGAAAATGCTCCGTTCGCGTCGTTTTACCCGTTTGTCCACCCAAATGGCCATGAAAAATTAAATGAACCACACTGATATGATCCCCAACCTCCCTAGTATGCCCCGGTCAATTTTTGGCACACAGCATGCTCGAACGTCGGGCCCATCCCCACAACCGTGGGCTATAACACACCAATTTGTCTAAAAATAATGCCCGTTTGTGCCGTTTTGAATGTTTGTCCACCTAAATGCTAATGAAAAATTAAACAGACTATACTGGGACTATCCCCAACCTCCCTGGCATGCCTCGATTGATTTTTAGCCCCCAGCATTCTCGAACCCCATGCCCACCACTGAAATTGTGGGATATAGTACACCGATTTGGCTTGAAAATACACCGTTCGCGCCGTTTTTCCTGTTTGTCCACCCAAATACCCACAAAAAATTAAATGGACCACACTGAGACAATCTCTAATCTCCCTGGCATGCCCCGGTAGATTTTTGACATAGCACGCTCGGACGCCAGGCCCACCCTAAAAACTATGGGCTATAGCACACCAATTTAGCTCGAAAATGCCCCATTCGCATCGTTTCACCCGTTTCTCCACCCAAATGCCAACGAAAAGTTAAACGGACCACACTGGGTTGATCCCAAACCTCCCTGAAATGCCTCGATTGATTTTTGGACAGCACACCCATACCCTAGGCCCACCTCCAAAACCGTGGGCTATAGAACACTGATTTGGCCGAAAAATACCCCGTCCGCACCGTTTTACTTGTATGTCCACCCAATAGCCTACAAAAAATTAAACGGACCATACTAGGACTATCCCTAACCTCCCTTGCATGCCCCGATTGATTTTTGGCCCGCAGCACATTGGGACCCCGGGCCCACCCCCAAAACCGTAGGCTAAAGCACACCAATGTATTATGAAAATGCACCATTCGTGCTGTTTTGCCCTTGTGTCCACCCAAATGCCCATGAAAAATTAAACGGACTACACTGGTTTGATACCCAACCTCCCTGGCATACCCAGGTTAATTTTTGGCCCCTAGAACGCCCAAACCTCCTGTCCACCCCCAAAATCGTAGACTATAGCACATCAATTTGGCCTGAAAAAGCCCCGTTCACGCCGTCTTACCAATTAATCCACCCAAATACCTACAAAAAATTAAACGGACCATACTGGGATGATTCCCCAACCTCCCTGGCATGCTCCGATCGATTTTCAGCCCCCAACATACCTGAACCACGGGCCCAACCCCAAAACTATAGGATATAGCATACCCAATTTGACCCAAAAATGCCCCATTCACGCTGTTTCTCCCGTTTGTCCACCCAAATGCCACAAAAATTTAAATAGGCCACACTGAGATAATCCCCAACCTCTCTGGCATGCCCTGGTAGATTTTTGGCATACAACATACCCGAACCCAGGTCCAACCCCTAAAATCGTAGGCTAAACCACACCGATTTGACCCGAAAATGCCCCGTTTCCATCGTTTCACCCATTTGCCTACTCAAATGCCCAACAAAAATTAAACGGACCATACTGGGATGATCCCCAATCTCCCTGGCATGCCCCGATCAATTTATGGCCCACAGAACTCCCAGACCCAGGGCGCAACCTAAAAATCATGGGCTATAGCACACCGATTTGGCTTGAAAATGCCTCGTTTGCCTCGTTTCGCCCGTTTATCCACCCAAATACCGATTAACAATTAAATGGGCCACACTGGAATGATCCCCAAGCTTCCTGGCATGCCTCGATCGATCTTCGGCCCCTTTCATGCCCGAACCCCGAGCCCACCCCTAAAATCGTGGGTTATAGCACCCCGATTTAGCCTGAAAATGCTTCGTTCGCATTGTTTCGTCCGTTTGTGCACCCAAATGGCCATGAAAAATTAAATGGACCACACTGAGATAATCCCCTACCTCCCTGGCATACCCCGATAATTTTCAACATACAGCATGCCCAAACCTCGAGCCCACCCCCACAACCGTGGGCTATAGCACACCGATTTAGCTAAACAAGGCCCCGTTCGCGTCATTTTGCCCGTTTGTCCACCCAAATGCCCACGAAAAATTGAACGAACCATGCTTGTACGATCCAGAAACTCTTTAGCATGCCTCAAACAATTTTTGGCCTACAGCACGCCCAGACCCCAAGCCCACCCCCATAACCGTGGGTTATAGCACACCGGACTGGCTCGATAATACCCCATTTTCGCTATTTCGCCTATTTGTCCACCTAAATGCCTACGAAAAATTAAACGAACCATACTGAGATGATCCCCAACCTCCATGGCATGCCCCGATCTATTTTTGGCCCACAGCACGCCCTAACTCTGGGTCCACCCTCGAAACCGTGTGCTATGGCACACTGATTTGGCCCAAAAATGCCCCATTTGCGCTGTTTTGCACGTTTCTCCACCCAAATGCTAATAAAAAATTAAACGGACCACACTGGGATAATCCCCAACCTCCTTGGTACGCCCCAGCCAATTTTTGGCCACCAGTATTCTCGAACCCCATGCCCACCCCCAAAATGGTGGGCTATAGTACACCGATTTGGCCTGAAAATGTACCGTTCGCGCTGTTTTGCCTGTTTGCCCACCCAAATGCCCATAAAAAATTAAATGGACCACTCTGAGATGATCCCTAATCTCCCTGGCATACCTCAGTAGGTTTTCAGCACACAGAATACACAAACTGCAGGCCCACCCCTAAAATATGGGCTACAGCACACCGATTTGGCTCGAAAATGCCCCATTCGCACCTAAATGTCCGTTTGTCCACCCAAATGCCAAAGAAAAATTAAAAGAACCATACTGGGATGATCCTCAACCTCTCTGGCATGCCCCGGTTGATTTTCGGATAGCACGCTCGAACCTCGAGCCCACCCCCAAAATCGTGGGTTATAGCATACTGATTTGGCTCGAAAATACCCCATTTGCACTGTTTTGCTCGTTTTCCCACCCAAAGGACTACAAGAAATTAAATGGACCACACTGGGACGATCCCCAACCTCCCTAGAACGCCCTGATCGATTTTTGGCCCGCAGCACGTCGGGTCTCTGGGCCCATCTCGAAAATACCTTGCTCATACCGTTTCACCTGTGTGTCCATTAAAATGCCCACGAAAGATTAAACGAACCACACTAGGTCGATCCCCAACATCCCTGGCATGCCCTGGTCAATTTTTTGCCTACAACATGCCCTGACCTCGGGCCCACCCCCAAAATCATAGACTATAGCACACCGATTTAGCCTGAAAATGCTTCGTTCACGCCGTTTCACCCATTTATCCACCCAAATCCCCATAAAAAATTAAGCGGATCACACTGGGATGATCCACAACCTACCTGGCATGCTGCAGTTAATTTTCAGCACCCAGAATACCTGAATCGCTGGCCCACCCTCAAAACCATAGGATATAGCACACCGATTTAACCCAAAAATGCCCCATTCGGGCTGTTTCTCCCATTTTTCCACCCAAATGCCCATGAAAAATTAAATGGAACACACTGAGATGACCCCCAACCTTCCTGGCATTCCCCAATAGATTTTCAGCACACAACACACCCGAACCCCTGGCTAAACCCTGAAATAATGGGCTAAAGCACACCGATTTGGCCCAAAAATGCCCCATGTGCGCTGTTTCGCACGTTTACCTACCCAAATACCCAACAAAAATTAAACGGACCATACTAGGATGATCCCCAATCTCTTTAGTATGCCCTGATTAATTTTTGGCCCGCAACACGCCCGGGCCCATGGCCTAGCCTCAAAATTGTGGGTTATAGCACACCGATTTCGCCTAAAAATGCCTCGTTCGCCTTGTTTCGCCCATTTATCCACCCAAATACCCACGAAAAATTAAATGGACCACACTGGAATGATCCCTAACCTACCTGGCATGCCCTGTTTGATCTTTGGCCCCTTGCATGCCCAAACCCGGGCCTACCCCTAAAATTGTGGGCTATAGCACCCCGATTTGGTTGGAAAATGCTCCGTTCATGTTATTTCGCCCGTTTGTCCACCCAAATGTCCACGACAAATTAAATGGACCACACTGAGATGATCTTCAACCTCCCTGGCATGCCCCGATCAATTTTTGGCACACAGCATGCCCGAACCTCGAGCCCACCCCCAAAAATGTGGGCGATAGCACACCAATTAAGGTCAAAAATACCCCGTTCGCACTGTTACGCCCGTTTGTCCACCTAAATTCCCATAAAAAATTGAACGGCCAAAAATTAACTGGAACATGCCTGGGAGGTTGTGGATCGTCCTAGTATAGTCCACTTAATTTTTCGTGGGCATTTGGGTGGACAAATAGGTGAAACGGTGCGAACGAGGAATGTTTGATCCAAATCGGTTTTCTATAGACACGTTTTTGGGGGTGGGCCCACAAGCGGCGATACACGACCTCAGCCTAAAAATGGCCAGTTCACCTTGTTTTACCTGTTTGAACCCCAAACTTTCCTCATCTACATAAACAACCTACACTAGACCGCTCACAAGACTCCCTGGCAAGCCTCGGTCAATTTTGGGCTGAAACAAGGCCTGAGCCAAGGTCCCACCCCCAGGCTCGTAGGCGGCAGTACACGACCCTGGCTTAAAAATGGCTAGTTCGCCCCGTTTAGCCCGTTTGAACCCTAACTTGACCTCATCCATACAAACGGCCTATACTAGGCCGCTCCCAAGCCTCCATAGCATGCCTCGATCAATTTTGGGCCCAAATAACGCCTTATGCATGGGACCATACCCAGAATCATAGGTGGCGGTACACGGCCCCAGCCTAAAAATGGTCAGTTCACCCCGTTTCAATCATTCGAACCCCAAATTGGCATCATATACACAAACAACCTACACTAGGCTGCTTCCAAGCCTCCTTGGCATGCCTCGGCCAATTTTTTCCCAAAAGACGCCCGATCCACAGGCTCACCCTTGGGCTCGTAGGCGGCGGTACATGAGTCCGACCTGAAAATGGCCAGTTCACCCTATTTTGCCAGTTTGAACCCCAAATTAGCCTCATCAATACAAACCGCCCGCACTAGGTAGCTCCCAAGCCTCCCTGACATACCTTAGTCAATTTTAGGCTCAAATGATGTCCGATCCATGGGCCCACCCCCGAGCTAGTAGGCGGAGGTACACGAGCCTAGCTCGAAAATGGCCAGTTTGCCCTGTTTGGCCCATTTGAATCCCAAATTGGCCTCATCCATATAAATGGCCCACACTAGGATGCTCCCAAGGTCTATTTGGGGCTAAAAATGCCCGAATCACGGGCCCACCCATAAGTTCGTAGGCAGCGGTACATGAGCCCCACCTAAAAATGACCAGTTGGCCCCATTTTGCCTGTTTAAACCCCAAATTGGCCTCATCCATACAAACGGCCCACACTAAGCCGCTCCCAAGCCTCTCTTTCATGCCTTAGTCAATTTTTGGCCTAAATAATGCCTAAGACGGGCCTATCCCCGAGTTCGTAGGTGGTGTTACATGAACCCGGCCTAAAAATGGCTAGTTCATCCCATTTTACACGT
>NW_025847771.1:144124-151262 GCF_002878395.1 Capsicum annuum | reverse complement strand
TAGGAGACAAATCTTACTCAAGGGAGTAACTTCTACTCTCAATCAAGCTTATGCCATGCTCATAGAGGATGAGATACAACACTCAGCATGTATGCTTACTGTGCACGATAGATCAGAACCTCTTGCTATGCAGGTGAATCATAATTATGCTTATGGACAGTGGAACACAAATTACAAGAGTAGAAAGTGTGACTACTATCACCTCTCAGGTTATACAAAAGAAAACTACTACAAATTGATAGGGTATCCAAATGATTGGAAGAACATGAAGATACAAGGTTATACTCCTCTAAGTTTCAGGTCACATAATGCTGGTAGTAAAAATTTCTCACCACATAATAGGGGTAACAACTATACTAGCACTGGTAGCAAGTCTTCCCAAACTGCAAGCATGCAGGTAGGACCAGGTGATGCTGCCAGTTCTAGTCATGATGTGAATTCTGCACCACTGGAAAAACCTCATACATTCACAGATGAACAGTACACTCAAATCATGAACATGTTGAACAAGGATACTAAGGATATGAAACAAGTCAATATGACAGGTATTACCACTTATTTTTTATCCGAGGCTTGTTCTGACAGTTGGATTGTAGATTCAGGAGCTACACATCATGTGTCTGCCTATAGACACTTGTTCAAAGATAGCACCAGCCTGGTTCCAAGACACTTGGACAAATTGCACCTTCCACTAATTGATGAAGTCACAATTTTCCATACTGGAGAAGCCTATATTTTTACAGATGATGTGATCAAAGATGTCCTCTTTGTTCCAGATTTTAGACTAAATTTGTTGTTTGTTGCTAAGATAACCAAGGAACTGTCATGCTTTGTGTCCTTTTTTCCTGATTTCTGTGTATTTCAGGACCTCTTCAATGGCAAGGTGAAGGGGACTGGTAGACAAGAGGGTGGATTGTATGTTCTTAAAGGAGAATGGAAAGATAATTGTTATACCTATTTTAACATGGATCAAAATAGTGTTCAACATATTGGAAAACTTCGGAGTTAAATTTAAGGAAGTTGCCACCTAATTAGTTCTACGGTGAATTAGGACACCTAGTACAAACTACGTGATTAAAATAAATAATGACTTCATTTTAAGGTCTGCAAAACCTAAAATTTTAGGTAAGGATCCTATTTATCCTAAAGGGAAGGGATTAGGCACCCTAAAGGATCCACTAACTACGGTTAACCGGCCAAACTTAGATTAGATAACCAAATCAAATATTAAATTAAGAAAAAATATATATAAGGCATTAAAAATTATTATTTTTTTAATCTTTTATAAGATAATATATGCTAATTATAAAGATTAGAAAATATTTTTGAACATCATCGCCATAAATAAAAATAAAATAAAATAAAGCTTTTAACTAAAAATAAACAAAAATTTATTCTAAAGGATGACCCATCTGTTTTTTTTTTATTTATCAAATTTTATAAACTAATAAGTCACTTACCTTACTCTACATGAATAGATAAATTATATAGTTGTTTAAACATATAATGACTTGAGAATTTATTATTTATTACGATAATATATTTTTTGTGTTATTAGGAATACTTAAAAGGGACTTGCGAAATGTCATTTTTTATTAAAAATAAACTTTGATTTGCCGTATCTAAAATTAGTAAAGCCGGTTTTCCAAATTAGCAATAATACGCCTATCTACCACAAATTTATATTTAAAGGATTTCCAAATTATTACCTAATAAGAAACTAACATTATTCTAAAGATAAGCTACAATTTTGTATTAAAGAAGTATTAAAAGGATTCTAACAAACTTGGTCATTATTCTAAAGATATCTTTTAACCTACAAATTTTAAAACTTTTAATGATGTAAATTAAATGTCGAAGTCTAGTGATTATGCTAAGTCTAAAATCTAACGGGTAAAGAGGGAACGATAAAAATTCGCTACACGAAATCACATAAGAACATATAAAAATACAACTTTTAAATAATAGTGCACGAAATATTAAATAAAGAAAAGAAATAATACTAACAGGTTTCTACGGAAGAAGAGTAAAGCTTGAAAAGAGGGGAGGAGGCACTAGACTGCTAGAAGGAGATACGTAATGCAATTTGCTCGCTTCTCTGATTTGAATAGATATGGATTCATGCCATGAGACTCCAAACACACTCCCGAGGGTACATGAAAAAATAAGAAAAATAAAGATTAGGAGCCAAACTAATTGTCAGGAAAATGAACAGAAAGAAATACGTCCCTGCAAACAACAATGTTTGCAATACTTTGTCATAAAATCATATTTAATTTTTATCCACTTGGCCCTTATTTCTCCAGTAGAAGGATTAATACATTGGATTTGGACTCTCTTTGGGTGATCTGCCAGCAAATCAACTTCCATCTTTACACGTGCACAACTTTGCCGTGTTTTATTTTTTGTAGCTAAATCAACTTGGAGTGGTTTCCCTACAGCAGAAGCTAAAGAAAAAAGTGCCTCCTTCACAAAATAATGAGGTGGTAATGTAGGAAAGGAAATCCATGCCATCACAACTGACGTCTCTTCCATTGGATTAAACAAAGGGTCCCACTTTAGCGGCCTCATCTGATGATACATATGCTTATCCTTGATGTAGTATGCTGGTTTAGATAGCAATTGAATATAATCTTCAAGTTGCGTACATCTGATTAGCACATGACGGTTGCAAAGAAAGCCAATATTGCAGTCTCCTTTTATTTTACATTGGCTTGGAATCAACTTCCGTAAATCATGTATTTGTGGCCAGCTATAAGAAAAATTTCCAACAATTGCATATTGGCGATTTTCATGAATTATCATGCACTGCACTTCATCCAAACTCCACTGCACTGGGGGTTCTCCATGATGGAAAATAATAGGTTTTATAGGGAATGCAGGGATGGACTATTTTGGTGGATTGTGTGGTGGGTTGTAGAATTTGTGCATAATTTAGGGCGGGGGTGGGCTGGACACCCTCAGAAGGAGGTTGCCTAGTGGCCTGAGCAGCCATGAAAGGGCTGCAAAGGAGAAGCCCAGGAAGAAGAAAAAAATTTCCAGAAAAGAGAGAGAAGGAGGGTTTCCGGGTTTAGGCAAGGACAAAAGAAAAAGGGGCTCGGGTGACGGATCAATAGTCGACTCCGGGTGGGTAGCAATGGAGTCAAGAAGCCTGTCAATGAACATGAATCATTTCGTTGTGGATAAGATTTTTCTTTATTTTTTCTTATCGAACGAGTACAAAAAGCAGAGAATGAAGCATTGGACCGAGAAAGAATAAGCGATATGGTAGATAGACCCCCAACATTTCCTCGATCTAATACCCCTTTTATGAGTAGAGTCGATTCAGATTAGGAGAGGGAAAAAACCTGAGCTCTATGATTTTGAAAATGAGAAAGCGTACTCCATGGACTCCTTCCAAGACTGATGGAGCATAATTGACCCCTTAACTTTACCTACGTTATTTTCTACTCAATCATATAACTAGACTTTTAGTAAAGTATAGACAAAAAATATAGAAATTGATGAACTTCATCAAGGAGTAGAGTTTGGGCACAACTGCTGGGAGGCTTGGGACCGGCCTAGAGCGGGATGTTTGTGTGGATGAGACCAATTTAGGGTTCAAACGGGTGAAATAGGACGAATTGTCCATTTTCAGCCCGGGCTCGTGTACTGCCGCCTACGAGCCTGGGGGTGGGCTCATGGTTCGGGCTTTTTTTGGGCCTAAAATCGATCGAGGCATACCAGGGAGGCTTGGGAGCGGCCTAATATGGGCCATTTGTGTTTATGAGCTTAATTTGGGGTTCAAATGGGTGAAACAGAGCGAACTAGCCATTTTTAGGCTGGGTTCGTGTACCGCTACCTACGAACACGGAGATGGGCCCATGGTTCGAGCATCTTTTGGGCCTAAATTGCTTGAGGTATTCCAGGGAGGCTTAGAAATGGCCTAGTGTAGGCCGTTTGTATGGATAAGGCCAATTTAGGGTTCAAACGGGTGAAATGGGGCAAACTGGAAATTTTTAAGTCGGGCTCATGTACCGCCTACGAGCTCGGGGGTGGGCCTGTGGCTTGGGCATTTTTGGGTCCAAAATTGACTAAGGTGTGCCAGGGAGGATTGGAAGTGGACTAGTGTGGGACATTTGTGTGGATGAGGCCAATTTGGGGTTCGAACGAGTAAAACAGGGAGAACTGACCATTTTCATGCTAGGCTCGTGTACCGCCTCCTACGAGCCGAGGGGTGGTCCCATGGCTTGGGTGTATTTTGAGCCTAAAATTGACTGGTATTTTGAGCCTAAAATTGACTAAGTCATGCTAGGAAGGCGTGGAAGCATCTTATTATGGGCCGTTTGTGTGGTTGAGGCCAATTTGGGGTTCAAACGGGCGAAACAGGGTGAACTGGCTATTTTAAGGCCGAACTCATATACCTCCGCTTACGAGCCCAGGGGTGGGCCCATGTCTTGGGTATATTTTAGCCCAAAATCAACCGAGGCATACCAGGGAGGCTTGGATGCAGCCTAGAGTCAGCTGTTTGTGTGGATAAGGCAAATTTGGGGTTCAAATGGGCGAAATTGGGCGAACTGGCCATTTTAGGATGGGATTGTATACCACCGCTTATGATCCCAGGGGTGGTCCCATGGCTCGGGTATATTTTGGCCAAAAATCAATCGAGGCATGCTAGGGAGGCTTGGAAGCATCCTAGTGTGGGCCATTTATATGAATGAGGCCAATTTGGGGTTCAAACGGGTGAAATAGGGTGAACTGGCCATTTTTAGGCCGGGCTCATGTACCACCTCCTACGAGCCCAGGAGTGGGCCCATGGCTCGGGCGTCTTTTGGGCGCATAATTGATCGAGGCGTGCCAGGGAAGCTTAGGAGCCACCTAGTGTGGGCGGTTTATGTAGATGAGGCTAATTTACAGTTCAAAAGGGCGAAACGGGGTGAATTGGCCATTTTCAGGACGGGTTCATGTACCGCCGCCTATGAGTTTAGGAGTGGGACCATTGCTCAATTGTATTTTTGGTCCAAAATCAACCGAGGCATGCCAGAGAGGCCTGGAGTGACCTAGTATGGGTCATTTGTATGGATGAGGCCAATTTGGGGTTCAAACAGGCAAAACGGGGTGAACTGGCCCTTTTCAGGCCAGGCTCATGTACCACCTCTTACGAGCCCACGAGTGGGCCCATGGATCGAGGGTCTTTTGGGCCCAAAATTGATAGAGGCATGCTAGGGAGGCTTGGGAGAGGCCTAATGTAGGCCGTTTGTATGGATGAGGCTAATTTAGGATTCAAACAAGCAAAATAGGACAAACTGGACATTTTCAGGCTGAGGTCGTGTACCACCACTTACGAGCCCGGGGGTGGGCCCATAGTTTAGGTTTTTTTGGGCCCAAAATTGATTGAGGCATAGCAGGGAGGCTTAGGAGCATCCTATTTGGATCGTTTGTATGGATGAGGATAATTTGGGGTTCAAGTGGGGGAAACGGGGCAAACTAGCCATTTTTAGGCTGGGATCGTGTATCGCCGCCTACGAGACCAGGGGTGGGATCTTGGCTCGAGCATATTTTGGGCTCAAAACCTACTGAGGCATGCTAGGGAGTCTTGGGAGCAGCCTAGTGTGTGCTGTTTATGTTGATGAGGCTAATTTGGGGTTCAAACAGGTAAAACGGGGCAAACTAGCCATTTTTAGGCTGTGGTCGTGTATCGCCACCTATGAGCTCGGGGGTAGGCCCATGGCTCGAGCATTTTTTGGGTCCAAAATTGACTGAGTCATGCTTGGGAGGCTTAAGAGCATCCTAGTGTGGGCTGTTTGTGTGGATGAGGCCAATTTAGGGTTCAAACGGGTGAAATAGGGTGACCTGGCCATTTTCAAGTCGGGCTCATATACCGCGCCACCTACGATCCTGGGGGTGCGCCCATGGCTCGACATATTTTAGGCCCAAAATCCACCAAGGCATGCCATGGAGGCTTGGGAGAGGCCTAGTGTAGGCCGTTTGTATGGATGAGGCCAATCTAGGGTTCAAATGGGAGAAACAAGGTGAACTAGCCATTTTCAATCCAAGGTCGTGTATCGATGCCTAAGAGAATGGGGGTGTGCCTATGGCTCGAGCATTTTTTGGGCCTAAAATTGCTTGAGGCATTTCAGGGAGGCTTAGGAGTGGCCTAGTATGGGCCGTTTATATGGATGAGGCTAATTTGGGATTCAAAAGGGCAAAACAGGGAAAAATGGCCATTTTCAGGTCGGGCTCGTGTACCGCCACCTATGAGATTGGGGGTGGACTTATGGCTTGGGTGTATTTTGGGATAAAAATTGATTGAGGCATGCCAAGGAGGCTTAGAAGTGGCCTAGTATGGGATGTTTGTGTGTATGATGCCAATTTAGGGTTTTAATTGTTGAAACGGGTGAACTGGCCAGTTTTAGGCAGGGGTCATGCATTGCCGCCTACCAGCCTGGGTATTGGACCGTGGCTCGGGCGTCATTTGGGCCTAAAATCGATCGAGGCATGCTAGGGAGGCTTAAGAGTGGCCTATTGTGGTACATTTGTATGGATGAGGTCAATTTAGGGTTCAATCGGGTAAACGGGGTGAACTAGCCATTTTTAAGCCAAGGTTGTGTATCGCCGCCTACGAGCCCGGGGGTGGACCCGTGGCTTGGGCCTCATTTAGGCCCAAAATTGATCGAGGCTTGCCAGGGAGTTTTGTAAATGGCCTAGTGTGGGCCGTTTATTTGGATGAGGAAAATTTGGGGTTTAATCAGGCAAAACAGGGTAAACTGGCCATTTTCAGGTTGAGGTCGTGTATCGCTGCTTGTAAGCCTGAGGTGGGCCCTGGGCTCGGGAGTCTTTAAACCCCAAAATCTACCGAGGCATGCCAGGAAGGCTTGGGATCTGCCTAGTGTGGGCCATTTTTGTGGATGAGTCCAATTTAGGGTTTAAACGAGAGAAATGGGGCATACTGGCCATTTTTAAATTAGGGTCGTGTACCGCCGCCTACGAGTCCAGGGGTGGCCCGTGGCTCAGGTGTCTTTTGGGGCTAATATTGATTGAGGTGTGCTAGAGAGGCTTTGTAGCAGCCTAGTGTTGGCTGTTTGTTTGGATGAGGCTAATTTAGCATTCAAACGTGTAAAATGGGATGAACTAGCCATTTTTAGGCCGGGTTCATGTA